>NC_048276.1:5308215-5330715 GCF_009762535.1 Notolabrus celidotus
CGCGGTTGATCACGACTCTGTCCCGGAGAATAAAGCGTCTGTCACTGCGGCCTCGTCGGATCACTAGCTACCGAGTCGACCTGACACTAACGCAGGAGGAAGTGTGTTCCCCCGCTTAACGGCGCCTTGTTTACACGCCGCACATGTCAGGCTGCTTCAAAGGTGGAGGAGCGAGCGGTGGAGATGCTGCATGAAAGGCCCTGAGAGGAGGAGAGAGGGAGGAGACAGAGGAGGAAATAAAGCAGAGGGAAGATAAGAGCGGAGCAGGAGAGGTGACAGTGTGATGAAGTAAGCAGAGAGAATGTAGGCCTGGATGGTGGAGGAAGTTGCTCACACAGGATCCTGGTGAGGGAGTGTTGTTTATCTCAGCAGGACAAATAAAGTGATATTAGAAAACAAAAGGACTCAGTTTAAGGTACGTTTTCTGTGATTGGCAACTTTTAATGGTCGGCAGTGTTTGAGAAATCATAATGAAGAAAAGGAAACCCAACCTGAAGTCCAAAAAGACAAGAAGAAACAAGGATTGTTAGATTTGATTAGACACATAAGCCCTTTTTACACATGCACTGCCCTCCTGAAGATTTCCTGAAATTCTCCAAGAGAGCTGCATGTGTGAACGCAAACAGCTGACTTTTGAACCTCAACTTTAGCCGTTTTTTTCATGATGAAATGAAGCATGAAGTCAGGGTGAGCTGGTGTGTGAATGCAACATGTAAAGGACAGGAAACGTCACTCCCATAGAGTGAACAAAGTGATGATGTCTTTATACTCCTGCTAGCCACTGTTGTGTTCTTAACAAAGTTACAGTCATCTTGTTGGACCAAGATTTCTTAAGATGCCTGTTTAGCTCAGAAGTTAAAGCATGTGCCCCATGTACAGAAGATACAGTCCTTGTTGCAGCAACTGTGGGTTAGACCTCGTCTCTTTGCTGCATGTCAATCAATCTTTATTTATAAAGCACCAATCACAACAAATGTTCTCCTCAGACTCTTTCCAAACAGAGCAGGTCTAGATCGTACTCTATGTTCTATTATTAACAAAGACCCAACATCAAGACAGGATAAGATCCAGTCCCATCTTACAGACAGGAATCAGTCTGATCTCATCTTAATCCACCATGAGCAGAGCACTCTGCAGCATTTAGCAAGTTACAGTGGCAAGGACAAACTTCCTTTAACAGGCAGAAACCTCCAGCAGGACCAGACTCATGTTAGACACACATCTGCTGAGACCGTGTTGGAGAGAGGGATAAAGGAGATGCAGCAGAGATCCAGAGGGACTTACGAGACAAGGGAGCTCAGGGACTCCAGAAAGATCTTTGGTCAGCAACTTTATTGGGACATGAAGAGTTAAAGTAAATGATACAGGGGGAGATAGGATCCCAGTGAGACAGTGTGTCAGTTCCCCTAGCATTCTAGACCTATAGAAGTATAACTAAGAGTTGGTCCAAGCCTGAGCCAGCTCTAACTATAAGCTTAATCATAAAGGAAAGCTTTAAGCACTTTGCAGCATTTAGCAAGTTACAGTGGCAAGGAAAAACTTCCTTTAACAGGCAGAAACCTCCAGCAGGACCAGACTCATGTTATGCAGACTGAATGAGACCGAATTGGAAAGAGGGATAGAAGGAGAGGCTAAGCCTATAGCAGCATAACTAAGAGCTGGTCCAATTCAAAATAAGAATTTAAGATGCTTGAAAAAACCACCATAGACTGTACTTCACTGACCTCTTTAGAGCTTTTTGGAGTAGAGCTGCGATACATCAGACCTGATTCTGTTCAGTAAGATAAATGCTCTCACCAAGACCAAAGTGTGAAAGGTTTCTTAAGTGTGTGAGTGTGTGTGTGTGTGTTTGTGTGTGTTGAGAGAAAGAGCAAAAAAAAGTAAATCCAACAGAGGTGGAGGCGGCATCGATGCGTGTTTGTCCAGTGAGGAAACGAGTTCAGAGGAAGTTGTGTGACCCTCTCTCCTCCCCAGCAGCTGACTCACAGACAGCACCGTTGCTCATAAAGCACATTTCATCATTTACTGCTGTCTCTTCCTGCAGTTCCCACACTCAGCTCTCCTTTCATTGAGCTGTAATTTGAAAGTAAATATTAAAGTTATAAATTTGGAAAGAGGAGATCAGAGGAGCGGTTTCAGATGTTGTGTCTGTTGGATGAACGTCAGTGCCGTGTTAGCAGGAGCATCTTTGCTTTGGCTGCTCGCTGCTGAAATGTGTTCACTGTTGGAAGCTCTTTACTTCGCCCTCTGAAAGATGGATTTGGCCACCACAGCACGTCTGAGTATTTGAGCAGATCTGACTCTTTAAAGGTCCGCTCTGTCCGCCTGTAGCTTCACTCCTTCTGATTCTTTTTGTTTCATATTTCACAGCTGACTGAGCATGCTCAAACCCCGGACTCTGCCCCCCCTGCAGGCTCCAGGCTCAGGTGTCGATACATTTCCTACAGAGGTTTTACAATCAGACTTTATGCACATGCAGGGAAAATTATAACTGACAGCCGCCCGGGGGCCTCGGGACAAGTCAGGGGCTCCGATTCCAGAAAACACGGAGGGTCCTGCAGACAAGGAGCTGTTAGTGAGAAGAGCTTTAGGCTACAATATTATTGTATCAAGGCCCTCTGAGTGTATCTGCTCTCCATTAATACTGCAAAGCTCCAAGCTAGAGAACTAGAGCTTTACAAATGAGGGGCTCACCCGGCACTCGGCTCAAGCTGTGGCCCCGTATGGTCCACTCGCCCCCGGGGCCCCTGCTGGGACACATAGGAGAGGTTTTTTACATTACTCACCTCACTTTTGTTGGCGTCAGCTTTACTGCTGCTCAGCCCTCACTCTGCTAAATGACCTTTATTTACAAACTGATGGTGGCGTGGTGGCAGCAGGTTGTCTGAGCTCCGGCGGAGGACGATTAGAGAGGACAGAGAAACTTTTTCAGCGCTCCAGGAGAGAAAGCGAGCTTGTCACTCAGAGAGAGTTTCAGCGGTTTGGATCGACAGATCAAACAGACTGGAATAGACCAAAGACTGACAGGTCGGGTGCAGAGATTGATGGATGGCTTAGCAGTGTGTGACTTTGCTTTCGCTTTCTTCAGAGCTTTCTCACCTGATCGTGGAATATTGTCTAATGGAAGCACGCAGAGCTGAAAATACCAAGCTGAAAACACGGACATTGCTTTGAGAATAAAAGCTCTCATCTTTTTGTGACTATAGATTCAGATCATCAGCATCCAGGAAGATTAAATATACATATGTTTCTTTTACCTGTGTGTGAATAAGAGAGTGTGTGTACATGCTGCACAAAGATCATGTGTGGTTTTGGAGCTGAAGTGGACTCTAACAACACCGACTCTCTGCCTGTGACACTTCATAACACGAGTAAATAAACCCATCACAGCTGAAACACCTCCAGGTTAGACATCATGTGCACTTCTGCTAACGGCGGGCGTCGTCTCTTCGCTGTGAGGTGCAGCGATGTGAGAACATGCAAATACGTTTTTGTGCAGCCGAGCACTGATGCAGAAGATGACGGGCATTGATCAGAGCGGTTTGACTGTCAGTGATTTGTTGTTGCCTCAATTATGGAACAAGTAACTTTTCATAACTTTCAGAAGTGAAGACACATCAGGCTTTATTCTACATTTGTTTACATGAACAAGTTTCACTGAAAGACAAAAAAACAACAATGAATCGATCTGACTTGAGTTCTTTTTGTGAAAGCCTGATTAAAGGTACAGTAAGGAGCTTTTAACTGGTGTTGAAACAGTCTTATTCACATTCACTCTTTATAGCCTACACAACTCATCTGTACTTTATTTATATATCACCTTTTATACAAAAAAGCATGCAGCCCAAAGTATTCAAGAAAAGAACAGAGCAACAGAAAACAACAGAAATGGTAAAATTATAAAAGACATAATTATAAAAAATGCTTAAAAATAAAATAAAATCAAAACAGTAAAATAAATAAAATCAGTTAGAGTAGGAAGCAAAATTAAAAATCACTTAAAGTAAAAAAATACGAGAAATAAATAATTTAGATAAATAAATGTCGTTAAAATAAAGATTCTAATAATTAAGTCCAGGGCTGATTAAAAAGATGAGTCTTAAGTTCACTTTGAAAAGCACCCA
The DNA here is from genome assembly GCF_009762535.1 of Notolabrus celidotus. Classification (NCBI taxonomy): domain Eukaryota; kingdom Metazoa; phylum Chordata; class Actinopteri; order Labriformes; family Labridae; genus Notolabrus; species Notolabrus celidotus. The sequence goes on from NC_048276.1 coordinate 5,312,340, forward strand.
GAGAGCTCGCCGTTTTAATGTCCAGAGGCAGAGAGTTCCCCAGTTTTGGTGCATAACCTATGGTGAATGATATATTTGTTATTCAGATCTGAAAGTGTCTCTGTTTAGGACGCAACACATGACGTCATTACTCTGCATCCTGCAGAAAGTCATCTGGAACAAAGTAATAAAGTAGAATTTAAATGAAGAGCTGTATTCCAGCGTGCGTTCCTTGAAAGTTGCGTTCATTGGAAGTTTGGTCTTTATCCTGGAAAAAACATTACAGATTTCATATGTAGACTTCACCCTAATCAGTCCACCCATCCATAATCTTTCACAGTTTTTCCCATTTGGGGTCGTTGGGGGGGCTTGAGTCTACCCTAGTTGTCGTTGAGCACAACGCGGGGTACACACTGGACAGGTTGCCAGCCTATCACAGGGCTAAGGGCAATTTAGAGTTCAAGCAAGTGTGCATGTTTTTGGACTGTGGGAGGAAGCTGGAGTTGGATTCTCTCCTGGTAGACTTATGTCTTTGTGCCAACAGCTGTTTGCCAAAAAAGGGGGCGTCATGTCATGCACTTGGTAACATGTTCCTGTATGAGGATGAGCATGGGTGTTGTAGTTTATTGCTGGTTTATTCCACAGACAAAACGTCCCTGTTCTACAAATTCTGACTTGAAGCCTCAAAAGTTTTGGAGCTGAAATTTAGGCGTCCAAATGAAAGAATATTTGAGGAAAGCTTGCTGAAAACTACAGAACCCAACTCTCCTTTCTGAAATAAATCTTGCTGTTGATATTGAAAATAACAAACAAACATATAAAGATCATTCTACATGTATGACTTTGGACATCACACAGTTACGGTCACTTGACTCCAACTACCTTTTGATGATGTAGGAGACTGGATTTGAGGTCTGTGTTTTTTTAACTAACAATGTATTATTCTCCTCTTCCTCCTCAGGCGATTATTTATGAAGGACAAGACAAGAACCCCGAGATGTGCCGGGTGCTGCTGACACACGAGATCATGTGCAGGTAAAAGATCTACTTCCTCTCTCCATCTTAAAAAATCCTCCCTGCCTGTCTCCTCCTGTCCTCTAATCTTTCCTCCTCTAACACACTTGTAGAAAGTTTCCACCAATCACCTCTCTGTACTCAATACACTTCTTATTTTGTCATCCTCATTAACCCCCTACACACACACACACACACACACACACACCCTCACACACATGAAGCTGGATGAGTTGAGGAAGATGAGTTTTTGGCTATCAGAGTCGTTGCTTTAATTATAATCTAAAGATGAATTTCCTTTTGGAAGTAGGTTGGGAGGAAAGAGCTCTATTTATAGAGGCGTTTTACCAACCTATCCTATACACAAGAAAATGTGTGTGTGTGTGTGTGGATGCATGCATAGTATGTGTGTGTGCATATGTGTGTAAGTGTGAGGCGCCTGGTTAATTAGGACACAGAGAAACTCATTAGTCAATCTGAACCCTCCTGTTGTTTCATGGCTAACAAATGGGCCTTCCTGCACAATCTGACTATAAAATATAGGCAGGGTCTCAGACACACACACACACACACACGCACACACACAAACACAGGACACAAAGAAGTATGCATATGCACGCTCCCTCGTGCACACCACAGTTATAAAAATTCAAATTTAGCACATGAATTAAGTTGTTCTTATTCCCTGACCTTGTCACGGAGCAACTTTAAGTGTAACAATATAAATTGGGGTTCATCTTTATGCACAAGCAGGGACTTTAGCCGTGAAATCAGGAACACTAATACTTTATTCCACAGCTCACTGAATATTCCTGCAGAGCTTTATGGAGCACACATTCAAATTCTTAAAAGATTTACAGGGAATTCATAAATAAACTGTTTTTGTAACAGATTTTATGGAAAAATATCACTGTTTATCACGTAGGAGATGCAACATGAATAAACCGTTTGCATTAAACGTACAGTATGCATGAACTCCTACAGTACAGAAGTGTCCCGTACTCTGATATTCACAGACAGTACGACTCTGTAAACACACAGCAGCAGCTGAGGTCAAAGTTCCAGCCGTTTCTCTGTGTTCTCACACGCTGGATCTGCAGCGGGGCCTCACACACACAACACACATACGTGTAACACACGAACAAAGAGCGCAGGGCGTCCATTAATCAGTGTGGCTCATTGTCACAGTGCTGCTATTAGCCATATGCTCGCAGCCAATCTGCCAGAACACAAAGCTGCGATGCAAACCTGTTTGGAGCTCTGCCACGAGCACGAGAGGTTTCACTCTCAGGACGACACGGACGACTGTGACATTTATATCATGAGTTAAAAAGGACTGATGGTTTCAATTTGTTTATCTGTTTCAATAAGAAGTTGTTAATCTTTGACTTAAAAAAATGTAGACTATAAAAAAGGATGCAGCAGCTTGTTTCACTAAAGATACATAGAAGACTCAGGTTTTCCCACGTGTTCAAACTCCTGTGAGGAGACTTTAACTTGTTAAGAAACAGACTGAACTGAATGGTGATATCTTTTAATGAGCTACCAAAGCAAACACAACCTTTAACAGCTGCAGCCAGGTAGCTGTAACATGAGCAAGCTAAAGAAACAGTTTTCTTTACATTAAATATGAATGATGAGTGAAACTTTTGAGCTTTTGAAAGAAAGCAGGATGAGATTTTGTTGTCTTAAAACATGACCTATGTGGGGGCGCCAAAATCAACACAAACTGAGAGCTTGATATTTTGTGCAGCGTTATTGTTTTTACAGAAAGTTCGGTCAAACATATTTGGTGTTATATTATTTGGAACCTTTGGAGAATCATTTAAGATAAAGTTCTTTGGATTTGAAAATGTTTTGGCTGCTTTGCGATGACTTGCCAGTGAATGTTAAAGCTGGGGTTGGTAATCAGATTTAGATACACTTTCTGTCTTACTGGTTAAAATGATCTTTATGTCCTGATGGTAATCAATACATGATGTGTTCCTAAAAAAGAGTGAAAAAAAGCTGCTATCTACAGCCGGAGTAAACCTGGGAAAACAACAACCAATCACCGTTTTTTGGCTCCCCAAATTTTAAACCAATCAAATCCCGTCCAGCCGTTCTGCCCTCCTCCTGCTCGTACATTTCCCCGGCGTGCACTCCTCCGAGTCCCCGTCTCCTGCCTCTACTTCCCCTGACTCTATTTACTGCCCCTCTCGCTCGTCCTCGGGCCTGTCCCCTCTGACCTGATGAGGTGCTTTGCTCAGGACTGTAGTCCGGATCAGAGTCTAAAAAGCTCTCACCAACAAGCAGAATAATTAATGACGTTCAGTAAGTCCTACAGAAAATATATATTTATTGTAGCGTCCGTCCGGACGCTGTAGTGATGACGAGCCGATTCGTGAACACGTTGAGCTTTAATAACCGGTCACTGTCGGCCGTTACCATGCCAACCAACAAAACAACAATCAATGTTTGAATGAATGAAGAACTTCTCCTCTTGTCTCTCCTCTCTCCCACTCACACACTCTACACCTCTCCTGATGCCTTCACTGACCATCAACACTGTAGGAATTAAGAACATCTACACTGAACACGTTTAACAAACAGTAGAGCTGTTACAGTATTATATATGTGTTATAACTTTTCTCCTGATATCGTGTCACCAGTACAACTGGATAATGCTAGAATGCTAGTTGTGAGTGCTAACAGCAGCCATGTTTGTTTGTGTTTTTAACTTTCACTATGAGAATGTTTTGGTGAGGACCGGTTTTGAATCAGTCACCATCATATGGTCGAGAATCAGCAGCGCTCGTGCATGTGAGCGGGGGGGGCGTCGTTTTGGAGGAGCTCCGAGGGAGGAGGGGAGGGGTTAGACGGAGTCATGAGGAAAAGCTACATTCAAATTCATGCTGGTTTTCCGAGACTACCAACCCCAGCTTTATATAAAGCTAGGGTTATAAAAGTGTAGATTAGAAATGTCAGCTTTTCTAAAAGAGGATTTGTTCAAACAGCTTTAAAAAAAAGTGCCCCTGATTTTATGGTTGGTAGGATGTTTCCATTGCAACAGATTCTTATCATTCGCCTGGCCAAATGTATTACGTAATATAACTTATTATATGAAATAATAATACAATAATAATAAGAATAATAATAAGAATAATAAGAATAAGAATAAGAATAATGATAATAGAAATAATACAAATAATAATACAAATAATCTTATAATTATAATAATGATAATAACAATGATGATAACAGTAATGATGCTCATGATAATCATGATCATTATTATTATAGTAATAATAAAATAATAATGATAACAAAGCTAAAATAAGAATAATAACATTTATGATTATATAAAGATGAAGAAATAATGATGCTCATAATAATAATAATAATAATAATAATACATTTTGTATTATAATAATGATAACTGATAATATTAATGAAAAAGAATGATACAAATGTTAATGATTACGAAAATAATACAAAAATAACAATATTAGTATTAATAATTATAATAATAATAATACATTTGTTTATATAGAAACTTTTAAATGCATTGGTTAAAATTGCTTGAACAATTAAGCAAATATAAATAACCCAAATACAGAAAAGTCAAACAACAGAATAATGAAGAAGACGAAAAGACCAACAACAGATGATCGAGCCAGCAACTAACCAATCCAACATAAGAACCCAACCAGCATAAATATTCCAAGTGTAAATCAAAACATAAGAATCCAACAGCAGAGGAGAAGAACCAAGGCAACATAAGAACCAATATGAGAACACAAGGACCAATTATTTAAAAAGAAGTAAACAACAAAAAGAAAGAAACATGAAGAAAAGATAAAGTGTAATGTTGTTCATCACTCTGGACTGAAAACACTAAAGAGAATTACATATAAAAACAAAAATATGAAGAAAGGCAGAAAACTCTTTTAGGGACTCTTATTGGCTTTTACCAGGAGAGCAAATATCTATAGACTGAATGTTTTGTTATTATGATTATGAAGAGAGTAGGAAGGGGACGGATAGCTGACATACAGAGAAGTTGAGTGTCCATGTAATTTATACACTCAGTGGTGGAAATCAGGATGTAGGATATAGACGCTTTAAAGTATAAAAGAATAATCTTTATTTTATATTTATGATAAATCGATTAAACATAATGAAAGTGTCCCAGAGCCTCAGAATGAAACCTTCACACCAGCTGTTTTCCAGACTCTCATATCTAATTCACAATAATATAAAACATTGAAAAGCAACAAATCAGCTTAGCTCTGCCTCTTTGTGCCTCCTCTGATATTTATTTATCATTTCACAATAAGATCAAGTGAAAGAAGCTGCTTCAGTTCATACCTCTGTGGCTCTATTGTTTAAAGATGTGTGTCTGCGGTCCACGTATGATGTGTGTGCAGCAGGAGGAGGGGTGTGTGTGTGTGTGTGTGTGCAGGGGTAGAGCAGATGATTAGATCACCAGGATCCACAGCAATAAGTGCTACATTACCCCCTATCCCGCCCCTCTGTCTCCTCCCCTCCTCCCCCCCCTCCATTAACTCCATCCTCCACCCTTCTCCCTCTACTGTCCTCCCTTAATCTCCTCATCTACTTCCCCTCTCCTCACCCCTTATCTCCCCCTCTCTCCCGAACCTCTCGCCGGTGCTCCCACAAAGTGACCCAGTTCACGGAGCTGCAGACAGGAAGTGACAGCGAGCAGAAAGAGAAGAGTTAGATAGTAGAGACAATGTGCGAGGTGTAACGTATCAGCCTCTTTCTTTCCACCTCTGCCATCTGTGACAGAGAGTAACCGGAGACGTCTCCCCTTCCTCTTCCTCCCACCCAAACCTCTCCTTTCTCCCCTCCTCTTGTTTTAGCTTTCTCTCCCACGCTCACCCTTTCACTCTCCTCCTTTCTTACACCTTTATTCATAATTGATGCACGCAGGAAAGCTTTGACACACTCGTACTACAGATGTGTGAATCGTGGTGCACATGCCAGCTCTTTTTTTTTTTTGTCTTTTGTGTGTCCCACCCACTCCTCCTCTGAGCCTCAGGCCTCTTCAATCCTCCCCCCACCCTCCGCCTCACCTGTTCATCAGTACAATTAGGATTGACTGGAAGTTGTCTGATAGTGTTCCAACAGTGATGCATTGCAAGTCTGCTCTCTGAGTGAATCAATAAGTGAGTCTTTAGAGGTTCTACACGGCAGATAGTGTTGCTGTAAATGTAAATCAAGCGCACACGGATTCTCAGATATTGTCTTGTTGGTTGTTTGTTGGAAAGAAAGTGGAGACAAAAAACAAGGTCCATGAATAGTCAGATGTTCCATCGATCAGTGTGTCCCCCTAACCTCCTCCCTCGGTGAATGTGTAGCTTGATAACAGCATCGCCTCACTTTTCGTCTGCTCCTGATGCTTAAAAGTGGTGATACAGATCGAGCTTGGCTCTGCCAGTCGAATATAAACACATTTCCTCCTGCGTGCTGAAACGACTCCTTTATAGTGATTTCTCTGGAGTCGTTCTAAATCAGATCAGATCAGTAAAAAGTGAATGAGTATGCACCCTTCCTGTACAGTAATTTACCCGTATTAACTTTGAAAAATATGAATTGTTTCAGCAAAAATCAATTCTTCTTTATTTCTTCAAACAGCAGAATGTTCAATCGTTCTTCCCCCATGAATACTTTATTGCATCCATCCGCAACAACTGTTTAAAGCTGCAGGGTAAACTCTTTTTAGATGATTTATCATGTGATGTCAAACAATGACGGCGTGCTGCAGCAGAGTTTAGGATGTATGTGAGGGTTAGCAAAATGTACGGATTATGGCGATTTCTATATATATATTTTTTGAGAGTATCTTTTGAGCTCTTTAACTTCATTTGGACTAGGAGACAGAGAGTGGGGGATGCGAGCACCAAAAAGCAACAGGGCTAGGAGTTGGACCTGGAGCGGTGTTACAGGGACAGTAGACTCTGTGCATGGGGAGCCTGCTCTACCAACTGAGCTAAACCGGCACCTCAAAGTTTTGCTATTTTTTTACTGTACATTGTAATTTAATTTCAGTGGTATTTGTTGTAAGTTAATTAGTTAATTGATTTAATTTTTGCATTTTGAGCATCTTGAAAGACAAATAAGAATATAAAGATAGAAACATATGGGCAAGCAAAGCAATTATTATCATATTTTTAATATGAGCAGATGCACAACTTCAGATATCAGAATTTGTTGAAGGAGGGAAAAACTGTAAAATCCCTGGATAGTTTTGGGTGTCTGTGCAGAGGATGGCCAGGATATGAGGGGAACTTAGAAAGAAACAAAGTGGACTGTAGAAAAAAAAGAGCTTAATACAAGACTCCATGCCTTCCACTGGAAAGTCTTAGTTTGCACCATAGACTGTAAAAAATATGGACGTAGTATCCGTGACGTCACCCATCTGTTCCTAAGAGCTGTTTTGAAGCAAATCGACGGCAGCAGCCATATTGGTAATGCGGAACTCAACTAGGCAGAGTGTGACGTAGTGTGAGTCTCTTAGCCAATGGCTGTGTGTTCCCGACCGGGAGTTACGTCAGTCATGTCCTTATTTGGGCAAAACTCATAATCTTAATATCTTCTTAACCGTCATGTTAGAAAAAAAAATTCACCCCCCCGTACAGTGTGTGCCATTAGAGAGATTAGCGTTGTAGGGCCAAGCCGTTTTTTGAACCAGGCTGTAAACATGTTTATTAATGCTGCAAAGATCGTCTTTTTCCCATTCATATCTATGTAGTTTCCGGTGTTTCTGCAGCCAGCCTCAAGTGGATTTTCGATGTATTGCAGTTTATATCACTTCCGCATTGGCTTCATCGTTTGAGACCGGAGTTTGCCGCTTTGTTTGCACCAAGTACACTGTAATTGTACTAGGCAAGGCAAGGCAGCTTTATTTGTATAGCGCATTTCATACACGAGGGCAACTCAATGTGCTTTACATTAAAGCATTAAAAGCATTGGAGACATTCAGACAGGCAGAAAAGAACACAATTAAAATGACAAATATAATAAAACAGAAAAGAAAAGGAAAATTAGAAATATATTAAAAATGACATTAAAATTTTAATTTAAAGTGAGTTAAAATAATCTAAGATAGGAAGGCAGAGGCAAATAAAAAAGTCTTAGTCTTTGATTTAAAAGAGGTGAGAGTTGGAGCAGACCTGCAGCTTTCAGGGAGTGTGTTCCAGATATGTGGAGCATAATGACTAAACGCTGCTTCACCATGTTTCGTTCTGACTCTTGGGACTGAAAGCAGACCAGTACCTGATGACCTCAGAGGTCGAGGTGGTTCATAAAGTAGCAGCAGATCAGCCTAAACCATTCAGTGCTTTATAAACCATCAGCAGGATTTTAAAGTCTATTCTCTGACACTACAACAGCCACCACCCTAGATTACAGTCTTAAATGATCATTTAACTGATAGCTGATACTGATACCAATACAGAAGTTGTTGTTATTTGTATTAATTGTTGTTGCTTATTTTTATTTTTATTGTTGGTATTTCCCTACCTGAGCCAGCGACGCAAATTAATCTTTATCATAAAAACAGTCATGAACACTGTTCAAGTCACTCAAGCCTTCATTACATGCACAAGTGTCCTTAATACACCAGGCAGGAACACTGTAGCTGTTAGAGAAAAGGCTAAAGGCCCGTCTCTTTACCTCAAACTAACTCGACAGAAGTTAGGTTGACTTCAGGATTTCTAATATGGCTCCCGATGAAGATTGGCTTCAGAAACATATGGGTGACGTCACAGATACTACGTCCATTTATTATACAGTGAATAGAAGGGACAGTTGAAGAGAGACAGGAAGTATAGGGAGTAGATAGCGGAGGAAGACATACAGCAAAGGGTCGTAGTTGGGAGTGAAACCAGCGACTGCTGTGACGAGGACTGTAGCCCCTGTACATGGGACACACACATAAACCGCTAGGCCAACAGCGCCCCAATACTTGGAGAGGTGGAGAGTAATCCGAGACGCATGACAGCTGTAATTCAAAATCAGAGTTTGTCCATAAAATGTGGATTTCTGAACTCTTCCTCACAAATTAATATATACACTTGTTTTGAAAATACTGCATCTTTTAGTTATCTTCAACAGTCGCCATTTCCTACAAATAGAAGACCTTAGGCAAGGCAAGTTTATTTATAAAGCAGCATTCATACAAAGAGCAATTCAAAGTGCTTCAGAGTTGAAAAACGAAAAGCAGAACAGTAACAATCAACAAAAACACACAGCAGACTCTTAAAACATTTACATTTTATATGCGGCCAGTTATGTTTGATCTACTCTCTCTGTCTCTCTCTGTACTTATGTAACTTAACGTACAGAGTAAACAGTGTTGGGTCTTATTATTTATTTAAATGAGGAGAGGTTATTATAAATAATCAGCCTGCTTTGCTGCTCTGAAGTCTGTAACTTACAGAGTCTGACTGTCCCTCCAGACACAGAACCACAAATGGAGCGACGCCTGCGAGCTAGTTCAGGCAGACAACTCGAGCTGCAATGCCATACACGTCACATGTCCCACTCTCATAACCATCATCCAATCCCGCCCTCTGCCTCTCAAATTGGCGGTCTATTTAAACTGGGGAAAATCTCCCATCTCTCCCTCTGCCTGTCAACGCCTCTGCTGCTGCATGCCTATTGCTGATATTTTCTTCTTCCCCGCCGCCTCCCCAGCTTCCACCTGCAGGCTCCGGGGGGTGTTTAGTATGTTTTGCTCATCACTCCTCAAAGTCTGCATGTAAACTTATCTGCAGGGAGTGATGAGGCCGGAGCCTGGGCGCCAAACATGAATATGTATTTGCTGCTACAATAAACAATTTAAACGTGAGTTGTCTGACTGAACGGATCTTGTCTTAACCGAAATGAACCTTTAATCATTCGATTCATCTCAGAACTTCCTCCCAAGGATTCAGACTCACACATTGAATCTTTCCTGTGTCGAGTCGCAGCCTGAAGCTGGCTCAGACCTCTTGACTTCCCCACAGGGTGCCCGTATGCCCAACATCTAACTGTAGATCCAAAATCAGGTTAATTCCATAACAACATAACTTGTCAGAAATATCCAATTTAAAATGTGACATTAAACAAACAGAAGCATGAAAACATAAAATATTTTAAAATCTAAGATATGGAATGGAATGGAAATATCTTATTTGAAAGTTGGTAGAAATGCTGAATACAACTAAAATGTTAATTTTCATGGAAAACTAACTTGTAAATGTTAGAACCAGAGGAGATCAGCTACTTCTGGTGGTCTTTTCATTTTCTGACTTCTGTCACTGATGGATGTGAAATCGTTTGCTGATGATTCCAGTATCAGTCACCAGGGACGATATTGCATCCCCATTAGGACTCATAGAAATGAAGCTTACATACAGGCCTCGATCCATCTTACACTCTGGTTCCATATCTGATTTAATAACTTAAATATCCCAAAAATGTCTAAGCTCACCAGCTGCCTCATCCTCTTAGAAACTTCCTCTCTTTCATATCCTGCTTTACGCTCACTCTCCATGTCATGTACGTCTATTTTTATCTGTGCTGTCAGTGAAGACCGGCTCAGCACGGCAGCCTCTTTCTCCCAGACTTGATCAGTTTTCTGTGAATTTGGTGTTAAGTTCAAAACATTGGTACAGACATAATATGCTGAAACGATCCCATTCTAACATCTGAATGTGAGCTCCTGTGTAACGTACTGTACGCCTGAGTCTTCTAACCCTGTCTTCTTCTCCTCCTGCAGTCGGTGCTGTGACAAGAAGAGCTGCGGGAACCGTAATGAGACACCTTCAGACCCCGTTATCATCGACAGGTACTGCCTCTCAGTCTCAGTCTTTCTCTCACACACTCACACACACTGGATGAGCTGACCTGTTTGAATGGCAGTGTATGACAGGGTGTTTGCATGTTGTGATGATCAGCTGTCGCTCCTGAAATAGCAGCTCTTCAGATGTGAGTCCCGGCGTCTGATGGGAGACGGAGTGACGCTGAATCTTTGCATCTGTGAGTCAAACAGCAGGACTCTCAGGCGGAGCTGAGCCGGTAAAAGTAGCAGGAAATAAAGGTCCACGTGAACCTTTTTATGAATCAATTTAGCGGTACGGGGGGCACATAAATGCACATCAGTTTGCACCTCATATCCGTCAGATTCAGGCACATGCACTCTCACAAAATCCTCCTCAGATTTCAGTAAACAAACGCTGCTCAGATGTGTCTCCTCGACGTAACACAGACTTCTGAGCTGTTTACGAGCACGAGCTGACACTTTCTCTCCTACCTGTCTGTCTGATTCTCTCTTTCTTCCTCCTGTCTGTCTCTCTGTCTGCTGAGGTGGAGGACTGAAGTTATCCCTCCCTTACCTCCTCCTCCTCCTCTTTTTTCCTCTGTCTCTCCAGCAGCAGCAGCAGAAAAATGGGTCATGAGCAAAGAAAAAAGTGACAGAGAAAAACTGAAATGAGATCCATCCTCATTTTTAATCTGATTTGTGCTTGGCAGTTGTTTTAACCCTCTGTGAGCAGATTCTTCTGAGTGTGTGTGTGTGTGTGTGTGTGTGTGTGTGTGTCTGTATGGAAGAGTGACTCATAGGGACTGAAGTGAAGGAGCTGATTCTCATCCATGATACCACACTATCAGGAGACACAGTGATCATTGTTTTGGTGAAGAAAAAACACCATGAAAGATGTTACATTTAACCCTTGTATTATGTTGAAAAAAAATTACATTCATTACATTGCGGGTCATATCGACCCATACTGTGAAAATTCAATTCAAACCTGTATTTATTCTCGAAAAGACATTGAGGTTTCCCTCATTTCCAATGTCGTCGAGATCACAGTTAGATTAGAAACAACAAACAAACAAACAAACAAACACAATCATATACAAAATAATAGATTAATTAAAACAGATACAGTTTGAGACACAGTGGTCAGAGATCAAGGTCTTGAACTCTGCAAGAGATGGAAAGGATGTCAGCTTCAAAGTCTGTTGGAGGGTATTCCATGATTTAGGAGCATCAATGGAGAATGCTGATCGACCCAGTTCAGTATTTATTCGTGGTACTTTCAGAATGAGCCAATCGGAAGAGCGAGTCCCATAGGATCCGCAATTCCATTCCAACAAGTCTGTGAGGTAGGTGGGGAGCTTTCCAACAAGCGCTTTAAAAATAAATAAAAGCCAGTGTTTGTTCCTCCTTTGCTCAAGAGAGGGCCAACCAACCTTCTCATACAGGACACGGTGATGAGTGTCATATCTGTCACCAGTTATAAATCTGAGAGCAGAGTGGTAAACAGAGTCCAAGGGTTTTAGTGTTGAAGCTGCAGCATGTCTATAAACCACATCACCATAATCTAAAACAGATAAAAACACTGCTTCAACAACTCTCTTTCTACAAGACAAAAAAGTAAAAAAACAGGTTAAACCAATGACAACTCTAATTTATATTATATAAACATTTAGAAAAGAGACATACAATACATTTTAAATTCCAACACTATACTAAAGAACTATTTAGTTAATGTTTTTTTAGTGGCATCATGTCTTCTCTTGTGCTCAGAGATGCATCTTTGTGCATTTTGCTCATTACAAGAACATTCTTGTTTCTCTTTTGGGCAGTATGAAACAACTGTTGCTTTCTCAGTGAAAACAAATTTTGATGATGATGATGTTTGCTCTATTCCTTGGTTTTCATCTGATGGATAGACAACGGCAGACTCGTCCTCTGAATCCTCCTCATCGTAGGAAAATTGACAATCTGGATCATCAATAACATTGTCCTCAGTCTCTGAAAGATCCTCTGTCTCTGAAATCTCTTCCTCTGTATCACTATCCCAGTTCAAAATCTGTGATGAAGCTTCTTCAGCTGTAATCCTTCTGGAGCTCATTTTTGGTGTGTTTGTCAAAGAGATGACATGAGAACAGGGAAAAGGACAAGGGAGAGAAAGTTCCTCCTCTACACACACCTGGGTCTCTGGGTCTGAATGGCTATTCAAAGGCACTCAAAGAAAAGTACATAAAAGAGACATGTATATTTGATCTGAAGAGCTAATTACCCACATTAAAGCGTCAGGGTCAAAATGACCCTTAACATCATCTTTGTATACAAACTCTGCACAGACATTCTACTACACATCAAAGTGTCCAGATTTTACACACCAGTTCATGACCCTAGATGAGGAAATGTCACAAAATTTCATGAAGAAAAAGAAAGGATAACCACAACTTTGGTCAACACAAAAACTGAAAAGGGTCAAATTGACCCTTAACGTAATTTAAACACCTTATTTTTTCCCCTAATGTTTGAAGGTACTTTGGAAGATGTAAAATTAAAATCTAAAATAAAACGTACAAAAATAAATAAATAAATACAGACTCAATAAGAGGAAATCAAAGGAGAAGTATATACAGTACAAGTCAAAAGTTTGGACACACCTCCTCATTCAATGTGTTTTTAATTTATTTTAATTATTGTAAACACTGAAGATTAATACTGAAGACAATGATGAGATGAATGATGTAGATTTAGGCTTTTATTTTGACATGAAAAAGGTATATCACATACACTACCAGTCAAAAGTTTGGAAACACCTTCTCATTCAAGGGTTTGTATTTATTTTAATTATTGTAAACACTGCAGATTAATACTGAAGTCATCAACACTATGAAAGAACATATATGGAATTATTTAATTAACAAAAAAGTGTTAAACAAATCAGAATATGTTTTATATTTTAGATTCTGTAAAGTAGCCCACTTTTTCCTTCATGACAGCTTTGCACACTCTTAGTATTCTCTCAGTCTGCTTCATGAAGTGGTCTCCTGGAATGGTTTCTAATGAACATGAGCCTTGTCAAGAGTTCATTTGTAGAATGACTTGCCTTCTTAATGTGTTTGAGACCATCAGTTGTGTTGTTCAGAGGTAGGGTTAGCACACAATGGATAGCCCTATTTGACTACTGTTGTAATCCAGATTATGGCAAAACCAGATTATTTCATAGTTTTGATGTCTTCAGTATTAATCTACAATGTTGAGAATAATTAAAATAAATAAAAACCTTTGAATGAGAAGGTGTGTCCAAACTTTTGACTGGTACTGTACATAGAGTTTAATGTTCCCAAGGAAATTAGATGCTGCATTTGTCATGTATGAGGATGTGTAACATGGAGTGTGCATTAAACTCACCTTCATTACTTATGTCTGTGCTTGAGGAGATGAACTCTTACAGAGATGTTTAAGGAGCTATTTCAAAGTGTGTGTGTGTGTGCAGAGCGTTGTAGTATCTTTGTACTATAGCCACATTCTTCTGTTTATGTTGGACATCTCAAACGTCTCAGCTTACACCTCATTATGTCTACAAGGTGTGTGTGGACTCTTGAGAGAATGTCTTAAAAATGAGTGGAAGATGTGACAGAAGTATCAAGCACAATCATCACATGTAAGTAAGTGGAAGGCCGTATTAGAGCGTCATTGTTTGGGGCCAGTAAGTGTGTGTGTGTGTGGAAGAGAGGAGCAGAGTGAATTGTGGGAGATGTCAGGGAACTTGGTCAGGATGGAATGTCAAGGTTACCGTGTATACCGTGGGATACTTCCTGTAGCCCCCTCCTCTCAGCCTCTCCGCTCAACATCTGGAACTCTGCCGTCCGACCCAACATGTGGAGGGACGGAGGAAAATAAGAGCTATGATCGTGTCACTGCTCGTAAACAAGCAAATATCTTCACAGTCCAACTCACGTCATGTGCACTCCACTCTTTTTATAGTCCAATGCTGAGTTTACAAACCTATAAATTGGTGGTTGTAGAGGAGATGTTAGCACATAGTTAACATAAGTAGTAGTGAGTATTTCAGTAGCTGTATCATTGAAGTCAAGTAAACATCTCTGCGTGGATCACACTGCTCTTTGTTCATCTCTCAGTACCTCTTATTTTAAGCTTCAAGCTGTTTGTTTCTCTGCAGCACATAAAGAAGGACGACACATCGCTGCATGTTGCACAAAAGTGAAGCCAAAGAGAAATGAGATATGTGCTCATGACGTTTTTAAAGCCCGTAGAAATTGGCAAATAGGACGCAGACCACATGTCTGACTGATGTAAAAGATTCCTCGTATCAGCGCTACAGCGTAACAGCTTGTTATGGGAAGTTTAACGACACAGCAGAGCCGTCAGTCAGGATTTTAAAGTTCTATTTTCGGGCAATTTATTTCCTTTATTAGACGGGACAGACGGCCTGCTGCTGTGGACGTGCCAGACTCCAGCTGCTACAACTACTACTATCCGTCTCACCACTATCATCTCTCTCTCTCTTCATCTCCCTCTATCCCTCTCTCCAACACGGTCTCAGCAGATGTGTGTCTAACATGAGTCTGGTCCTGCTGGAGGTTTCTGCCTGTTAAAGGAAGTTTGTCCTTGCCACTGTAACTTAAATGCTGCAGAGTGCTCTGCTCATGGTGGATTAAGATGAGATCAGACTGAGTCCTGTCTGTAAGATGGGACTGGATCTGATCCTGTCTTGATGTTGGGTCTTTGTTAATAATAGAACATAGAGTGCGGTCTAGACCTGCTCTGTTGGTAGCGTCTTCGGATAACATTTGATGTGATTTGGCGCTATATAGATAAAGATTGATTGATTGAGCAGGAGTTGGGGCCTGGAGTTGACCACTGCGTCAAGGACTATATCCTCTTCATATGGTGTGCACATTTGAACATGTGGTCTAACTCCTTTTTTCATTTACCTTTATTCAAATTTAAAAATCATTACAACATTCACAATGAGCAGGAAAAGAGGAAAATGGAAACAGGTCACAAAGTATAGCATAAAAAAAAACATTATAGCATGGAACCTGGTGGACTAGCGGTCTAAGTGTGCCCCATATGCAGAGGCTGTAGTCCTCGCCCCAGAGGTCGCTGGCTCAACTCCCGGCCTCAACCCTTTCCTGCATGTCCACCCTTGCTCTCTACTCCCCAAGTCTCCTGTTTTTTTCAGCTATCCTGTCAATAAAGGCAAAAATACCCCAAAATATTACTTTAAAAAAGAAAAAAAAAACATTTTAGCATCAAATAATTAATTAAAACCAAACTCCTTGGAATAATAAATGGTTGGGCATGACTCAGCGTAACAAGAGCTAACTATACCGACAAAAAACAGGTTTGAGAAAATTGTATTTGACGTGTTTTGATGTCACATTTTGCTCATGTGGCTCTTTTAACATTTGACCAATATTGCCGCCAGTCAGTGAAGAGGGCGCCAAATATTGTGGCTTCACTTTAACTGACATGTCATCCATCTTTTTTATAAAGTCTAAGAGACAATGACAGAACAAAGAAGGAGAGTGATTCTGCAGCTTCTAACTTCTGAATGCGATAGTCAAAGTTTGAGGGTAGCTCCTGTATGTGATACTTTTTAATATTTTACGACCTATCAGCCATTTATATGGTCATTAAACTTACCTTACCGTAAACATCCGCCAATTCAGGGACTTCAAAAGTTCCAAACAACAGCTGAAACCCTGGTGTGCAAACAAAACTATAAACTTCATTCAGCTTTAAAGAGTCTCTGGTTTGATCCTGCTCTCGTCATTGTCTCCCATTACGTGTTTGGAGCACCTGGAAAGAGGAAAGAGGAGCTTTGGGGGTCCAGGACGCGAGCTGTGGCTCAGTTCAGGGTCTGCATCTTTTGAAGACCACTTCTTTTGTGCGGCGTGAAGGTCAAGCGTAGAGTTAAATGAGACAGTTGGGTCCATGGTGAGGATTTCCTCTTTGCGTCAGCGGCTGTTATTAACAACCTCTGCATGCAGCTGTGGGAGAAAGAAAAATGGTGGAAGACAATGAATCATGGGATAGTTTGGATTGTAAAGGGTTGGCCAATGGGAAGCCTTTGCAATTTGAAAGGCATGTTGTGACAGAATGAAAAATATAACCTGCTCTTCCCATCTTAAATAATAAAAAAAATAACCTTAAAATGAAATCTATTACCTCGGTATAAAAAGTAAAGCTCCCAGCATGCAGCATTCTTTAACTCTCTTCAGGCTACTGCGTTTATTTGTGAGCAACAAACAGGTGAAAGAAACAGAAACGAGTGTTTGCGTGTGATTGACAGCTCATTGCATCGCGTCAGTGCAGATATCAGCGCTTGTGTGTGTACGGGTGGGACTGACAGCCAGCTGCCAGCATGTCTGTGTGTGTGTGTGTGTTTGTGTGTGTGTGTGTGTGTGTGTGTGTGTGTGTCTATGTGTGTGTGTGTGTGTGTGTGTGTGTGTGTGTGTGTGTGTGTGTGTGTGTGTGTGTGTGTGTGTGTGTGTTGTATCAATGCACGAGTATGTGTGTGGCCCAGTTAATCCGTGTTGTAGCGCAGTGAGTGTCCCGCCGCTTCCCAGGGTTAATATAGGGTTAACGACATGCAACGATATCCTATCATACGCCTGCTTGACTCCTAAAGAGCCACATCCACTCTCCTCCTCTTGTATCCATGTGTGTGTGTGTGTGTGTGTGTGTGTGTGTTTCACTCTCTCTCTATCTGTGTGTGTGTGTGTGGCAGCCATTCAGTTTCTCCTTCTTGTATCTTCTTCTGTCTTCTCTCGATCACTCGACATCCTCATCTCTTTTCTCCTTTCTCTCTCACATTTCCACTTTCCCCCCCCTCCTTCAGCTCTCTTTCTCCTCCTCTCTCTCTCCCCTCACACCCCCTTTCTCTCCTTCCCTCCCTCCCTCCCTTCTTCTCTCCCTCCCTTCCCTCTTTTCTTCTTTTACTTTGTTTTACTCTCTCCGTGGCCCTGAGGGGTTACCTACCTCACTGCTCAGCTCGCTGCCTGTTTAGACTGCAACGATTGGCTTAATAGGCTCAGTCTGTGTGTGTGTCTGTGTGTGTGTGTGTGTGAGTGTGTGTGTGAGTGTGTGTGTGTGTACTCTCAGGCAGTGTGTGTGTGTGCAAAACTTAGATCAGTGTCATGACTTGAGTAAGGCAGTTTGAGAGTGTGTGATATTGTGTATGTGTGTGCAAGGGGGGTTATGGGTAACAGTGTGTGTCCTCTCGAAGTCTGAAGGGGCCCACATAAGCCTGAGGGGTTTAAGGGGTTCCCCCAGTGTGTGTGTGTGTGTGTATGTGTGTGTCAGAGTGTGTGTGTGTGTGTGTGTGTGTAAGGTACAAGGTTAAGAGGGGTCACCGCCCGAGGAAGAGATGCCGAGAAGAAGAGGAAAGAGGAAGGAGTGGGAAAGCGATGGAAAGAGGTGATTATGATAAGAAAGCATTTACAGGGAGTAAAAGGAGGAAAGGAGGAGAGGAGGGTGAGGAGAAAGGGAAGGAAGGAGGGGCAGACAGGGGGAGAGAAAGGTGGCGAGGAGGAGCAGAGCGGGGTTTGTTTCAGG
>NC_048276.1:5338215-5340715 GCF_009762535.1 Notolabrus celidotus
CACACTCACACAAACAAATACACAAGCGATAGCAATCCTACGAAACTGCGGAGGTGTAATCTGTCAGACAGGAAGCTAGCGGGGTCAGAGGTCACCAAGCACTAATCGATTAGCCGTCAGTTAGTGCCGCGCTTGAGAGGAGAGCACAGCTGAGGCCAGCTCTTCCACCGTGCGTTTGGTGTGTGTGTTTGGTGTGTGTGTGTGTTGTGTGTTTGTTGTGTGTGTTTGTGTGTAGCTCGCTGAAGTGTTCAGGTTTTTGAGTGTATTTGTGTGTTTGTGACAGCGCTGCGTGGGTGCGTGTATTTCTTGGACGTATTGATCACAGAGAATTTCCACTGAATTTTTGGTCTGACCCTCTGAGGTTAAATGCTCCTCTCTCTCTCTCTCTCTCTCTCTCTCTCTCTCTCTCTCTCTCTCTCTCTCTCTCTCTCTCTCTCTCTCTCCCTCTCCCTCTCTCTCTCTCCCTCTCCCTCTCTCTCTCTCTCCGAGCAGAGAAAAGAGAGATAGAAACACTTGAACTCGGGTCAGGCTGCGTAGGTGTTACCCAGCTTAAGTGTGGAACCCGCCGCTATCATCTGGGTATTTATTTAAAATGAAAGAGTGTTTCTGTAAATCTGCATTTCTTCTCTGTGACCCGTAGCTTTGGCATAAATAGAAGCGCTCTTCTTGGCGTGTTTAGAACGCCGGCTTGTGTCAGAAACTGCCCCGAGAGCAGAAAGGTGACGCCAACTTAGTGTTTCTGTTGCTTCTGTTAACAAACAGGAGGAGACAGATTTCAATCAAAGAAGCAGCTTCTAAACACCTTGATGCAAAGAACAATTTGACTCTGTGCAATGATCAGAGGAAGTGATTGTTCTTAGATTTCTAGGCTTTCATGATAGTCTTCTTTTTTTCTTTTACCTTAAAGCTTTAGCACATGATTGTGTTTTCAGCTAACAATCAACAGCACACCTCGAGTGTGGCGCTGGACAGATATGGTATACATAGACAAACTGAGAACAGCTATCCCATAGAAGTTTCATAGTGTTTGTAGCGATGCTAATTTCCAACACTCGTCCCTAGAAGAGCTTCTCAGAGAATAGAATATTAAACCAGTGAGTTAAAATAGAAAAGAAAAGGTATGATAAGTCCAGCCAGATACAATAAAACACACATTTGGTGGAGTGGTGAAGTTTGTAATGAGTTTCAAGTGTTCAGGAAGGGAACTGGTTTTTCTTTTGCCTATTAGTTATACAGTGGAATTCACAGGAGTCAAATTTTAGAAGTGAGAATTATAGCTGCAACATTTTACCTCCCAGAATTAAGACTATACTATTTGTGGTTAAATAGTTACATCATTCAATTAATAACTTTTATTTATTCTCAAAAAGACATTGAGGTTTCCCTCATTTCCAATGTCTTTTCGAGAATAAATACACATTAGAAACAACGAACAAACACACACTCATTCACAAATCAATAGATTAAATAAAACAGATACAGTTTGAGACACAGTGGTCTGAGATCAAAGTCTTAAACTCTGCAACAGAGGGGATGGATATCAACTTTAAAGTCTTCATCACAGGGAAAATGCTCTTAATGAAAATAACGTTTTCATTACCTTTCAGAAAATGTATCACAACTAAGAGTGGAACTTCTCTGATAATTAAATAATAATGATAATTTGACAGCCCTACTATTAACGCCTATTTCATCCCTATAATATCCATTGTGTAGAAATCACAACACATCACTGTACAGGAGGTTATGTCCCAGATTAACTCTTGGCATTGAGCACTTAAAGCTCCTGTGAGCACACACAATCGATTGTGAACATCAGAACAAGATCTTTAACAAACCACTGCTGCTGGGTAACTGTTAGCCAAGTGATTCACAACACACTTACTTTAACAGCCTTTGTTTACAATGTCCATGATAACGTTTCTCAGAGACTGAAAGATTTGGCTGAGAAAACCCTACTAACACATGTGTAAGACAGAAAAAGCAAAGATACAAGAGGTACCTCTTTGTGACCACAGGGGGCGCCAAAATCAACACTAACAGAAAGTTCCTTACAGGAGCGTTGACAAGCAATTTCCCACCAGTAAATAGATAGATAGATAAATAAATAGATGGATGGATGGATGGATGGATGGATGGATAGATAGATAGATAGATAGATAGATAGATAGATAGATAGATAGATAGATAGATAGATAGATAGATAGATAGATAGATAGATAGATAGATAGATAGATAGAGAGAGAGAGAGAGAGAGAGAGAGAGAGAGAGAGAGAGAGAGAGAGAGAGAGAGAGAGAGAGAGGGAGAGAGAGAGAGAGAGAGAGAGAGAGAGAGAGAGAGAGAGAGGGAGGGAGGGACGTGGGTGGGTGGGTGGGTAGGTAGGTAGGTAGGTAGGTAGGTAGGTAGGTAGGTAGATAGATAGATAGATAGATAGATAGATAGATAGATAGATAGATAGATAGATAGAGATGGATGGATGGATGGATGGATGGATGGATG
>NC_048276.1:5345715-5525715 GCF_009762535.1 Notolabrus celidotus
TTTATTTACCACTTAAATCAGTTTGTTTTTCTTCAGCTATTAGTCAGCCATATATTAAGGGTGAGAGGGAGGATGCAGCTTTTCTCCTTTTCTCTTAGTCTGTGTGTTTTATTTTATGCTAATTCTCCTCTTTGAACATCTTGTCCATGTGAGACAACTGTTTATATATATGTGGGTGTTTTTTAAATCACTTTACACTTTATTCATAAATAAGGAGTTATATGACACTATGGC
This sequence comes from Notolabrus celidotus, assembly GCF_009762535.1. NCBI lineage: Eukaryota > Metazoa > Chordata > Actinopteri > Labriformes > Labridae > Notolabrus > Notolabrus celidotus. The sequence goes on from NC_048276.1 coordinate 5,345,950, forward strand.
TGTGTCCCAGCTCAGGGGTAGGATCCTTGGTAGGCCACTTGAGTGAGATGCATGGTCTTCAGAGGATCTCCTGTTTAGCTAACAACTATCCAATCTCACTTAATTGAACCAACATCACTTTAATGGTAATTTTAAATTTCAAGGTGTTGCATCTCTTGCTTTTATTGACTTTAAAGCAAATATTAATATTTTCCTGTAATATAACTGGGCGGCTTGTGAGTCCGCCGTCTTGTTTGAGTTGTTGCACAAAGAATCTCGATATAAACCGGGCTGTGAAGCATGCAGTCGATGTATCGTTCACGGCTCTGGAAAAGTAGGACACATTTGTCGGCCACAATTGTCTTTGAATGGGACAGCTGTGATACAGTCGGTCTTCAAATGTGCCCTTCAAAGGATGTAACCCCTGAATTAGGACACAATACAACTTATAACACATCACACATGTATTGCAAAACAGTTGAAAGGCCCTTTTCTTTGAATGAGGTTTATGATTATCCATGGATTTTATCACAACACAACATAAATGTCACATGAAATAATTACCATGCATTGTGTTATTAATATTGAACAGATGTGCAGTCGCTTTGTTTCCCTTTATTCTTCTCAACGCTGGCCAAAACATAACTCTCTTTTGTATTTATCTCTTACTGGAACCAAGCGGCAAACTCCGGTCTCAAATGATGAAGCCAATGCGGAAGTGCTATAAACTGCAATACATCGAAAATCCTCTTGAGGCTGGCTGCAGAAACACAGGAAACCACATAGACATGAATGGGAAAAAGACGATCTTTGCAGCATTAATAAACATGTTTACAGCCTGGTTCAAAAAACGTCTTGGCCCTACAACGCTAATCTCTCTAATGGCACACACTGTATGGGGGGTGAATTTTTTTCAAACGTGACGGTTAAGAAGATATTAGGATTACGAGTTTTGCCCAAATAAGGACATGACTGACGGGACTCCCGGTCGGGAACACACAGCCATTGGCTAAGAGACTCACACTACGTCACACTCTGCCTGGTTGAGTTCCGCATTACCAATATGGCTGCTGCCGTCGATTTGCTTCAAAACAGCTCTCAGGAACAGATGGGTGACGTCACGGATACTACGTCCATATTTTATACAGTCTATGACTGGAACTGGAAAGTGTTTTTTTCTGTTAGTTGTGCAGGAAAAACTCCAAACTTTGTTGTTATTTTTTAAAGCTCCAGTGAGGAACTTTGAGTTTGTGTTGATTTTGGCGCCCCCTGTGGACAAAGTGATACTTTTTATCTCTTTGTTGTACTTCTAACAGAAAATTATCACTCAATGTTGTGCTGTGCAAAATGTACATAAAGCCTGTTTCAGCAACATGTTTCATAGTCACATAAAAACTCCTCACATGAGCTTTAAGTGTTGGAAACATTACTGAGATAGAAAAGCAGATCCTGTTAGTCTGTTTCCTTTTTAATTAAAAAAAAAGGCAGGTTCTCTAACGAGTCCATCCCCTTGTATGTTATAATTACATTGTACGTAAACAAAACCACATTATTGAACATCAAAAACCAAACCACAAAATAGTAGAGGTTTGGGAATTTATTTCAAGTAAGTTAAAGGATTGAGGTAAAGAGGGATGAGTATCAGTCGAGTTGGGAAGTAGGAGTCAGGTTAGGAGGGATGAGTAGGAGTCAAGGAAAGGCGGGATGAGTAGGAGTCAAGGTAAGAAGCGATGAGTAGGGGTCGAGGTAAGGAGGGATGAGTAGGGGTCAAGGAAAGGCGGGATGAGTAGGAGTCAAGGTAAGAAGCGATGAGTAGGGGTCGAGGTAAGGAGGGATGAGTAGGGGTCAAGGAAAGGCGGGATGAGTAGGAGTCAAGGTAAAGAGGGATGAGTAAGGTTCGAGGAAATGAGAGATGAGTAAGGGTCGAGGAAATGAGAGATGAGTAAGGGTCGAGGAAATGAGAGATGAGTAGGGGTTGAGGTAGGGAGGTTCTCTGATGTGATGATTACTCAGCTTACTATCGTCTTTCCCTGAGGATGTGAGTAAACTGTGGTAACTGACAGGAATCCTAATGCTTAAAGCTGATTTGAAACACCACAGATTCTTCCTTTATTTCAATGGAATAAAGTCCTCGAGCTCAGAAATGTTTCATAATCCTCACAGAGAGGAACACAGAGACGTGTTAACTGTGTCACATACTGTCCTGCTGTATGAGGCCTTTCACCCGATACCCCAGAGTAAGAATAACATTTATTAATAGGACTGTTGTTATTAGTTTATGGAAAGAGCACCAACACATACACACACGCTCTCTCTCTTTCTCTATCTCTCTCTCTCTCTCTCTCACACACACACACACACACACACACACACACACACACACACACACACACACACACACACACATACACACACACAGAAAAGCCCCCTAAGCAGAGCTGGGCTGAGAACAAAGCGTTTGTATTTACTGTAGGCTCAGGTGACAATACATGACAAACTGAAATAGACTGGGTGGTGGTCCGCACTGTGTGTGTGTGTGTGTGTGTGTGTTTATTCTTCCATTTATTTGCGGTCATGTGTGTGTGTGTGTGTATGTGTGTGTTTGCGTGTGTTTCTGTGTGGTAACACCCGGCCCGGGCAGCTCGCCCCACAGATGAGATTTCCATCCGTACAGGAAGTGGATTGCTGCCACTTCCTGTCCAGAACATAGCCTGTACATGAATACCACTTCATCACACACACACACACACACACACACACACACACACACACACACACACACACACACACACACACACACACACACACACACACAAACACACACAGGAAGAGTTGGGCTGTTTCTTACAGGGTGGATTCAGATCGGACTCTCACACTTCTTTATGTGTGTGTGTGTGTGTGTGTGTGTGTGTGTGTGTGTGTGTGTGTGTGTGTGTGTGTGTGTGTGTGTCTGTCTGTGTTTGTGTAGATACAGCGTGACATTTCCTTAACTCATAGATATTCAGACAATAGGAGTCCAGACTAATCTTTGCACCTCTTCACTCAACTTTCTCACACTCTCTTCCTCGACTCATCAATCTACTCTCTTTCCTCTTCCCCTGCTTGTGTATAATCTACTCATGCATTCACTCAACACATGAAGCCTCAGTGCCACTTCTGCAGAGTGCCTGGCAGTGTGATAGACGGAAAGTTGGTCCAACTGGGGCTCTGACACTTGCAGAGGTTGCATGAAGTATGTCTGTAGGATAGTTTAGGATTTCAGTGTGGCACCTGGGGAGAATTCAAGGGGAGTTCATGCCACCCCTCTGGAAACATCTTCAGGACAAATTTAAGGAGCACAGATATCAGCATGATGAAAAAAACATTTAGGTGAATTCAGAAAATCTTGGTTTTACCATTTGAGGCTTTTGTCTAAGATTAAATCGTTTTAATGATTTTAAAAGATGCTTTTATTTCTACTTGTCTGGACGACTGCAGTGCACTTCATGTGGTGTTAAACAAGCCTCCCTTGCACGTCTACAGTCAGTCCAAAATGCTGCTGCTCCTCTTTTAACTGGTACACATAGGCAAGAGCACATTACCCCCATCCTCAGCTCCCTCCATGGCTCCCTGTTCACTTTAGGATTTTAAGATTTCATTGTTCTTTAAATCTGTAAATGGACCACAGTACACATCCGACATCCTGCAAAGCTACAACCCCTCAGAGTCTATGAGGTCCGCTGATCAGCTGTTTCTTGTCCCCAACCTTACTAACTTTTAAATCACATCTTATTTACAACTTATTTCTACTCCTTGGCTTTTAACCTGGCATGAGACTTGTGTGGTCTCTGTCTGTTCTTTTATTTTCTTAGTGTTTTTATGTCTTTAATTATTTCTTATAGTGTCTTATGTGTTTTATTATTATTATTGTATTATTCTTCATTTTTTAAAAGTGTATTTATGTCTTCTATTATTATTCTTTTACTTTTTTTTAATTTTTATATTATTTTATTTGTCTTCAATTATTATTATTTTATCTTTTAATTTTTTGTAGTGTTTGATGTTTCTTTAATTATTTTTTATAGTGGCTTATTTGTGTCATTATTATTATTATTTATTATTTATTTATTTTTTTACAGTGTTTTATGTTTTGTGTTTTAACTTGTTTTACTTCACGGTGCAGCACTTAAACTTTATTCTTCTTTTTATGCTATATAACATTTTTTGCTATATAAGTAAAATTGATTGGATTGGAAATGAGACACAAAAAAGGTCTGAATCTCTCTTCACCTTCTTCACAAGTTGACTGTGTGACCTTGCATGACTCAGAGGTTCCTCAGTAACCTATGAAACTAAAATAGATGAAACCACAGAGATGTGGTGGATTACTGAAGATAAACAGACAGACATGTTAATGTGCAGCCAGATTCAGTACAGTAAAGACAGACAGACGGACATGCAGACAGGCGGGAGCAGACGGGGTTACTGACTTACTGTTGTTGCTTTTTTATAATTAGTTCAGGAAGCCTCGACGATTGTCTGTCAGTAAAGAGAGGCGGTATCAATCTACAGCTGACAATAGCAGGAAAGACACACGCACTCACACACACACAAACCCCACACAGCTCTACATTCCACCCCTTCTCTGTGTGTGTGTTTCTGCGTGTGTGTGTGTGTGTGTGTGTGTGTGTGTGTACAGTAAAGGCCTGTGTTTACTTGTATATTTTAAGTCCACAGTTTAGCCAATGTAAAGAGACTCCTGCAGGGGCAGAGTCCTCGTACATTTCACATGAAGCACTTTGGAGGCTGTACTGTACTCTCTCTCTCTCTCTCTCTCTCTCTCTCTCTCTCTCTCTCTCTCTCTCTCTCTCTCTCTCTCTCTCTCTGAGACCGGATGAAATTTTAATGGTGCCCGAAGAAAAAGTGTACCACTGCAGCAGCAAACAGTGATGAGACACAGCAGAGGAGGGAGAGGAAACACAAACACAGAATGTACGAGTGAGATCGAGCATCCTGCAGGGAGAGAGTGAAATGTGAAATTCAGTGTGTAGGAATGACAGCAACAGGTCAGGCTGCAGGGTGAGGATGATGTGATTCTGACACAAGCACACATTTGTGTTAAGGATAAAGTGTCATGTCCACTAACACCGTTTTTTTGCATTGCGAGTGCCCACAAGCTCAATTTCAGAGCGCTTCTCACCAGCGTTTACTGCTGCTAGGTTATGAAATTGTCCCATGGCACTACCGCTTCCTCAAGTAGTGACCGTTAATGTTAAATCTGTTATTAAATACTCTGTATGCTTTGTATTTGCTTCCATTCAATTGCATTTCAACATGAAACTGTAAAAACGAATGATAGAAATCGTGTCATAGCATTACCAGCAGCTCTAGACCGGTGTTTAATTTCCTTAACAAAAATGATGACAATAAATGTTCATCAACGACTCTTTTTTCCATGAAAAAGACGAGACTATGACGACCTAAAGAACATCCCTCATAATAAAAACTCTGACGAACATATGTTCCTTTTTTTGTTAAAGCTCCTGTGAGGAGTTTTTGAGTGGTCATGAAATGGACTGAAATGAACAGTGATGCCTCTTTATGACCTAGAAATGCAAACAAGATTGTTAGAAAAGGTATTGATCATTTCTGTTTTGTTATTTTAAAGCCTGAAATCACTGTGAGAGGGTAGGTGTCAGATGAAGTGATTGACAGCACGTCAAGAATAACCCTGTTTCTGCATTAAATGTTCTTAATGAGTGAAATGAGTGAAATAGTTGACTGTTAGTTGAAAGCAGGAGGAGATAACATAATTTACACATGTACAGGACAAAATAAGCAAGATCACTTAGTCCACAGGGGGGCACCAAAGTCAACACAAACAGAAAGTTCCTCACAGGAGCTTTAAGGACACCGGACATTCAAAATCCATATTTTCCCCCGCTGTGCATCTAATCTTTAAAAATATCAGTGATCCATTCCTGTAGTAGGCCGAGTCATTTTTTGAGGGTTAGCAGTGTTAGCTTGGTCACCTACCTGCAGCAGGTGCGCTGTGTGAACCAGCTCTCCCCGCCTCAATGCATCTGTCTCATTTTCATGATTTTTACCTCCTGATGTGAGTAAGTTACAAAGACACACCCGGAGGTCGTCTGTTTACTACTTGAGGTTTGCCGTATTTGCCACTATTACAGTAAAAAGCTCCACGTCTACAGCTTGATTTATGCCAGTTTGGTGATACATCAGACACTTTTAGAGAGACGTTCCAAGTTTTGATAAACTCTTTTTTTTCTTCTTTTTTCTTCTTTTCTTCTTCTCTTGTCTGCATATATATTTCTGGTTTGTGTCATGCTTGTCACAAACTGTCAAATATTAATGTAATTTATTCTTGCAGCAAAAGAAAAGAAAGAAAACATTTTTCTTCTGTGCTTGTGACTGTGTGCATGTGACAGTCACCATTCCTCTTAGAACTCTGGCCTATCTTTTATTGACAGCTAATATCATGTTCTGTAAAAGAGGGCGTTTTGATAAACTCTTAATCATCAAAGATGCAGATGCATTTCAGATTGCTGTGAGCTGACTTTCTGTCACTGTAGGTGCATTCAGGGACCATTGTAAAAGTGCAATGCAACCATAGACTGTATAAAATATGGACGTAGTATCGGTGACGTCACCCATCTGTTCCTAAGAGCTGTTTTGAAGCAAATCGACGGCAGCAGCCATATTGGTAATGCGGAACTCAACTAGGCAGAGTGTGACGTAGTGTGAGTCTCTTAGCCAATGGCTGTGTGTTCCCGACCGGGAGTTACGTCAGTCATGTCCTTATTTGGGCAAAACTCATAATCTTAATATCTTCTTAACCGTCACGTTAGAAAAAAATTCACCCCCGTACAGTGTGTGCCATTAGAGAGATTAGCTTTGTAGGGCCAAGACGTTTTTTGAACCAGGCTGTAAACATGTTTATTAATGCTGCAAAGATCGTCTTTTTCCCATTCATATCTATGTGGTTTCCGGTGTTTCTGCAGCCAGCCTCAAGCGGATTTTCGATGTATTGCAGTTTATAGCACTTCCGCATGGGCTTCATCATTTGAGACCGGAGTTTGCCGCTTGAATGCAACCCTTGTAAATTGTGTTCATGGCTTTTTTATTTGAATCAAGAGAATCAAAATATAAGCACAGTGGTCACAGAAAGAATGTTTTGTTTTTTTACTCTTTAGCAGGGACAGGCTCAATTATTTCACTTAAGATGTTAAACAAACAAAAGTGTAAAAAGAGAGAAATATTTGCGATTTTAACACTTAGTCCAACCCTGAGACCGACATCTGATCCACTACATGGATCATTTTGAAGAGAGAAAATGTTTTGACAAAAATCAAAGACTTGAATTTTCGTCAACTCAAACTAGAAATGGCTAAAAAGACTCAAATGTGACTAAAACTAACACACAATCTAAGATAGCTGGCAAAATGAACACAGCTCTAGACTTAGAAATTGTACCACGGAAGCCATTGTTGTTGACAAAGCTGATATCAGAAGTCCCGCCCCTTCTTGATTCTGATTGGTCGGTGATAAAGAAGTGACAGTGATGAGAGCGTGGGTGTTCCAAAAGTTGAACTGTTTTCAACTGAGAGCCCTGAGACAAAAATCAGCTGACTCTGAGCGCTGGAAACACTGAAACACATTTGGTTTGAATAAAGAATAGGAGCTGCCATCGCAAAAAACTGCACCTAAAGATTCAGATCAGTACTACAAATCATCCCAACTCTTGTGAGGATGTATCAACAAGTTTTGTTAAAACTAAGACGCCTTACTGTCTCAAAATGTAATTGTTTTGTATAAATTGGAACAAATGAAGAAGTATATTTTAGAGTATATTCAGTGTGGGAATCTTAAACGACAGATATTACTCGTATATCTCATCATTATTCTCACTAACAAGAGTAAAAGGAAACATTTCCTCAGGCCCTGCTTGTAAAAAGCTGCTGACCTCAGCAGGTTTTTTTACTTCATGGTTCTGATGAAGATAATAAATGTAGAAAATCTGCCAAAGTGTCTATTACTCCTTCGCCTCCTCTCTCTCCTTCCTTCCAAGTTTCTCTCTCCCTCCGGGCACAGAGCTCCTGCATTTAGTCAGTAAATTGCAAATGTGTTTTTTAGGAACTGTTTAACGGCGATCCCACGCTGCGTTTACGATCCCTCTCGCCCGGGAGGAGAAAAGCCCAATTGGCCCCCAAAACACGATGCAGGAGGCGTCCCGACTCCTAAACCTTCCTCTACTGAAACTCCTGTTCCTCACATCTCTCTCCTTCTTGACCCAGACCATGTTCATCTGTCTTCTCCCTGTGTCCTACCTTCCTACCTCCTTCAATCATCTCCTTGCTGCCTCTCCTGCATCCTTATCCTAAGGTCCTCTCTGCAGGGAGTTCAGCCTCCTCAGCTCCTTCTGAACACAGAGGACGAGTGAAGAGGAGGGAGGGCAGATTCTGAGGCGCTTTCTTTGGTCTACCCACAGCACTCCTTCTCCTCCTCCTCCTCCTCCTCTTCTTCCTCCTCCCTCCATCTCTCTCTCTCTCACCCGCCACCTCCCGCTCCCTCGCATTAATTCAGCGAGGTACTAAATATTTCTTTTAGTAGAAAAAAGCGATTTCTCTCCACGGCTTTGCTCGCCAGCGCTCTCGCCCTCTCTGCACACCTCACCCTTCACCCCTGCACACATGGGAAGTGCTTTTTTTATGGACTATCCAGATTTCTAAAATGTTCAGCTGTGTTTATGGCTTATTAGGCAGTAACAGGAAAGAAGGGAGCATGTGTTTTATTGGCTTAATTGGGAAAGAACAGCTTCCTTGCTGCATTAGCACTATTTTCCTCTCATCAACAGCCTTGGCTGGCGTGGCGGCGCTCCGTGCAGTCAGAGGTGCCCTCGCTGTGCCGATCTTTCTGCTGAGGATGAGGAAAGGGCGGCTGTGCGAGTGTGTGTGTTTGTGTTTTCATTGCGAGTGTGTGTGCATGTGTTTCAGAAAGGGAAAGGTTGCGATGATCGTGCATGAAGGTATCAGTGCTCACAGTCACATCAGTTCTTTTCGGTCACGTGAATGTGAGGTAAAGTGGTTGCTTTCTCAAGGCCCACAGTGTGTGTTTAAGTGTGTGTGTGTGTGAGTGTTTGCAGGCAGTCGTGTGTCCTGGTACTTGACTGTGAAGCTGCTCCTTTCATTAGTCGAGAGGCGATCCTGGATGCTCCTTTGAGTCTGATAACACAGAGCGATCTTGTAATGTGTTTTATCTCTTTCTCCATCCCTCCCCCCTCCGTCTCTTTAACTCCCCGCTCCTCTCTCACCTCCTTCCCTCTCTGGCGCGTGTTGCGCTCTGTCGCTCCCCCAGCGTCGGAGGTGGAGACCAAACAGCCGAGTTATTTATTGTGATGTTTTTCGTGGCCGCCTGGTTTAAATAACAGTTTGGTCTCTCTGCAATCCTCCCTCTCATCTCCCTGCCTTTATTCTCTCTCTCTCTTACTCCATGCTCGCTCTGTCGCTCTTTTGCTCGCTGTCTTCCTTTACACACACACACACACACACACACCCCTCCTCCCATCATGCTCTGGATAATGGTACATTGTTAACGGGCTGTCTATTGTTTGGGTTGTGTTCTTGGCTAAGTGGAGGGGGAATAGTTTTTAGATGACAAACATGTAAGCTCGCTGCCAGCCATTCTGATGTGCAGAGCTGGAGTTGGTTACACACACGGAGCGTCTGAGGCTCGGTTCCCCTCAATCAGGGCAGATTTACAGAGCTCCGTGGTGTCACTGCGAGAGCTGTGTGTAGTTAAGCCTTTGAGTGTTCATGGATGTTTGTGACGACATTAAGCCTGGGAGTATGAAATAGTGACTTGGCCTCGCTGATTGCCGTATAAAAAGCTGTTATTCCAAAATGACAGCTGTTTGTGTTGTGTGTTTGCAGATGAGTATAACTCATCTCCAGGGACAGAGCAGCATTAACGCCGTGTAATTCAATTCACCCACCTCTTAAGCTCATAATCTTGTTGACTTTCAGCTGAATTAATGTCTGTTAAGTCATTATCTTCTGCTGAATGTGGGTACACATCGCTGACAGAGTATTCACAGAGTCCTCTCTGGAGCTGCGGACTCGGTGTTGGGATGACGGTCTTGGAAAAAATCAAAAGCACTATCCGTCTCCAAGCTCTGGTTTGGCCGGAGAAGGCTCTGTTCTCAGAAGAGTTAGAAGTCAGAGTTAGGAAGGCGGGACAAACAAAGCAAAGAGAAACGACCACGGAAGATAAAACTTCATGAATACGAAGCAGAATGGTTCCAATGAAGATGTGCAGTCAAAGCTATCAGCAGGGATGCTGTGGGATTTCTGTGTGACGGTATAAAACATGGACATGGTTTGAGAAAGCTCAGAAGTGGTGTTATGAAGCCCAATAATTATGTCGCCATATTGGAAATGCTAACTCGACTGGACTTGAAGATGGATCCAAAGAGGTGAAGCTAAGGCGGGCCTTAAGCCTACAACATTCCCACCTGTCTCTCAACTCATAGCCTTGATTCATATAGTGGGAACCAGGCTGTAAAAATAATCTTTCTATCATGGATGTGAATGTGGTCTCCATGGCTCTTTGGTGGACACTCTCAGACCTGTAGTTTTTTGCACTTTTGTATACGCTACATATATTTCTAACACTTGGGGTTGTCGCTAATCACTGAATCAAGGATTCTCCTCCTCCTCTCCTCATCCATGTTGTCTTTTTGGTCCTCTGAAAACCTCTGACCTGTTGACTCCAGGCCTGGCTCCGCTCATCATGACTTTGGTTTGTTGTTGTAGTTAAGTGAAATACGATCTGGTGATAACACAGAGTGTTTTATTCTGAAAATTAACCGGATGTTTTCATTTTGTTTTGGTGAAACCTGACTTCCTGTCCCGCTCCATCTGCTCCGGCATCCGGCAAAAATAGAAGTCTTGCGTATCTGATCCAGAGAACTCTGACCAGCCAGAACGCAACGGAGTGGATCCAGTGGAAGTTAACACATTGACTAGAATAGAAACCTATCAGATCTGGTTCTGTGATATAAAATTAAAGGATTTCACATGATGATAAATGAAATATGAGGGTCTTTGTCTACATGTTGAGACATCATAAAGAAAACCTTAGGTCTTTTTTAACTTCTAAGATCATAATAATAACAATGCACCTTTGGAAACCAGAGTTACAAGGTGCCATACAGACATACATTAAAAAACAAGGGCGAAGTTAAACCCCCAAAAATGAAACAAATAAAATATTAATAACACACCAGTCTAGAAAAAGCCTTACAATAAAAGAAGGTTTATTACTGATGATTCAAAAGAGGACAGACTCAGCTCACCTAAGGTCATCTGGCAGGGAGTTCCAAAGCTTGGGGTCTGATCCCCTTTGGTTACAAGACTGGATCTAAAACGGCGATTTGGAGCATAAGAAGTTAAGAGGTCACAAATCTATGTTGGTGCTTTTAAAAACTTTTAAAATCAAACACAATGTGTCTGTTAAAACAATGAAACACTCTAAATAAGAAGCTACATGAAGACTCTGCCCTTTGTTTATGTTTGATTAAATAGACTGGACCTTTATTTCATATTTTACTTGATCCTAGTATAAAACTGACTCTTCAATTATTTAGTTAGATGTAGAAAAATTCTACATTAAATAAACAAAAGTGATCACAGACTGAGGGTCACATTTCAACATAGATACACTCACCCACCAACAGACCTCCACAAACACATCCTCTGTTTCTTTGCAGTCTTTTTGAGACCCAAATCTATCAGCGCTGAGTGATGCACATGTGAATGTCTGTTTTACACACACACACACACACACACACACGCACACACACACACACAGCATTTATGGCAGCGGCTCCGTCGTGGACTTGATGGAGGGTGTGAAGCTGCATTTTAATGGATGATTATGTTTTATGTTTTCTCTACAATGACCCGCAGTGGCAGACCAATATTGTTCCTCCACCCCTTACACACACACACACACACACTCCCACTCCCACACACACACACACACACACACACACACAGACTCCCATACATACATTTCCACTACTATGACTACCCCCCTCTGTAATATCCGTCCACCATATGCCCCTTACCCTAACACACACACACACATACGCACACACACACAGTGCTTCCATTCACCCCCTCCCCTCCCCTCCTCTCCCCTCACCCTGGACTGTGTTGCGGGTGACACCAGGTGCTCTCCTCTCTCTCCGGGGCAGAGCGGAGCGTGACTTAACATCCAGCCTTTATAGTAAAGGACATTCTCCTCTCTATTACCTACTTATGGAAAGGTCGAGCAGCGTGAATAGAAAGGTTGGAAGCACTCATAATGTAAAACGCATGCTCCTCTCTTTTCTCCTCCTCCTCTCTACATGCGCTGTCAGCACTCTCGACCCCTTACCTTCCTTAATCTGACACACAGAATAAGCGTGATAGAAAGACAGACGGAGAGACTGACAGCGCTCTGTCAAAACCAGCTTCTGTCAGAGTGAGGGAGAGGAGAAGGAAAAGAGAGAGGGAGAGAGAGAGAGATACCACTCCTCCTCTATCAGTGCTGAGTGGCAGAGCGGGACAAAGAAGAAATTATTTTGAATTCTGAGGACCATTAGCATGACTATAGATGCATTAAAATGCCAGATAGTGAGCGCATAGTGAGGGGGGAGGTGGGTGAGGGTGTGGAGAGTGCATGGAAGGAGGAAAGTAGAGGGAGGTGCATGATGTATGAGTGACTTTAAACAGTAACTCGACTCCACTCGTGCATGCTTAGTCTGTTTATTTCATGCATGTTAGGCAAAGCAAACATGCAGAGGGAGATCATTTAATGTTTCCAGTTACACCAAAGTGAGCATAATTCAGGGAGCTCTGTGTAAACGTGGAGCTGTGATACCAGAGTCCTCCACCTTGTGAAATGTGGAGGCAGGAGACAATACAGACTCTGATAGTTAAGACAAACATGCTCATTTTGAAAAAGCAAAGAAGGCTTTTTCTAAATTTGTACCCTTTCTTTTGTAGTTTTTTCCACTTGCTGTTCTTACAACTGATTTGTCCTGTGTGAATGTTTTTCACAATTACACCTGACCAAATCTCAGACTTTATCGTACCCTGTAAAGGTAAGGGTGTCTCAAGGTGTAATACAACAATGGAATCCTCCAACCAGAAACTCACTAAAGATGCCATAAAAACAAGATTGAAGAAATTCAAGTGAAGGAAATGGAAACCTGTAAATTCCTAACATGTTTTTGCGTGTGGTTTCCAAGCAGCAACCTCCAGTCTTAAAATATGAAGCCTATGCCGAAGTGCTAAAAACTGCAGTTCCTCGAGCGCCCTCAAGAGGCTGGCTGCAGAAACACCGAAAACCACATACACACCCATTCAAAGAAGACGATCTTTACAGCAGAAATAAACATGTTTACAGCCTGGTTCAAAAAACTGTTTAGGTCTGACAAGCTAATTTCTCTATCAGCACACACTGTATGGGGAGTGAATTTTTTTTATAACCTGTCATTTTTTAAGATATTAAACTTATGAGTTTTGCCCAAATAAGGGCATGCCTGACTTGATTGACAGGCGGGCACTCTGTAGCTGTTAGCGAAAAGGCTAAAGGCCCGTCTCTTTACCTCACACTAGTTTGGATGAAGTTAGGTTGAGTTCAGCATTTCAATATGACACCCACTGACTATTGGCTTCAGCGCTTCAGAAACAGATTGGTGACGTCACAGGTATTAAGTCCACTTATTATACAGTCCATGGTTGTTTCACTAAAGTGTTGCCTAAAGCCTAACCAAAGAAATGAAGGATACAAACATGGCAGTATAAAATCTTTTAAACATGAAAAATAAACAAACAAAGTAAAGCCAATGGCAGCTCAACAGAAGGCGTCGCTCCACCATTACCCACAAGAAGAATCACAGACCTTCACTGAATAAGGTTTTTAAATAATACAACACATTTAAAGAAAACAAGACTGTAAACTTAGAGAGTGAATTGTATGATATGCATTCAAAGTGTTCACTAAGAATGTTCCCTTCAACCTTCCTTGACTCTCATTATAAGTTAGGAGACAGGAATTTCTTGGGGGGGGCAAGAAATTTGTGCCCCAACTTATCACACAAGCAGAGCATGCATTGTTACCTTGGTACATCCAGCTGTGTGAAATTGCACTGGAGTGAGTTTGTTACAGTCCTCCCTGAGAGAAAAATGTACCGACAAGAAAAGCCCTTTTTTTTGTTGGTTCTATTTCTGGAAACCTGCACTCTCCTTTTCGCTCTGCTTTGGTCACCACCACCAAAAAAAAAGTATTTTGTTTTTACAGCCAGTTGAATCTCTTTTTGATGAACCCAGCAGCTGCTTTCTTTCTGTCTCTTCTGTAGTGCTGGGAAAAACTTGCATTGCCTCCGTCAGACCCCTTTCTGTTGATGGGCACTGACCATTACATTACATTACTTTGAGTTCATAACCATGGGCAGCATCTTGCACATAATAACAGAGCTTTACAGATCAATCTAAGTGTTGATCATTGTGAGTTTTACAGATTACAAATAAACATCAGTATGTTATTTTCCAGGTTCACTCACGCCTTCCTGGACTTTATTTGCTCTTAGCTCTGGGGCACGTCTCCAGTCGAGGCTCTACTGTACCTTTAATATTTTCCTACACTGTGTCCCTGTGTTTTTCTCGACCAGTCGCTCTCCCTGTGTGCTATTAGACTCTGCTATTGTCCGTGTCTTAGCTGTGAGCTTTAATCTTATAAAGTGAGAGTGTTTGTGTGTGTCCGTGTGTGTGCAAATCAATAACGATATATAATTCACTGCATCCAGGCCCACCACTCTTTATACCCACACATACTGGCTATTTAATATTGCATGAGGACACACACATACAGATGTGAGGGGGCAGTGGGGGGAAGGAGTGTGTGTGTGTGTGTGTTTGTGTAAAGTGTGTGTGCACCCTTAGGATCGTAAAAAAAAGGGTCTTTTACGCCCTTCTAACCTCCTCTCTCTACGTGATCAGCGTGCACCTTTTTCTTCTTCTTCCATTTTCTCCTCTCTCTCTCTCTTTCTTCCTTTCTTTCTTCTGATTATTGTATTTTTCCATCTTTCTTTCCTGTATCTATATTCGTCTCTCTCTCTCCCTCCGTATTGTTTTGAACCTCACCCCTGGGGTCTCCACGCTCACTCTTTCTCTATGTGAATAAATAAGAATTCATCTCCACATTTAAATAGCTCCAGGGCGGCCGTGACACACTCACTCATAAATACACACACACACACAAACTCCTCACACTCCTGTTTAGAAATCATTAGAGTACGGGGTCACTAGGGGTCACATCTCCCTCTCTGGCCACTGCGCCCCATCCTGATTGGTTGTTGACACTGCGGGCCACTCAGCATGCCTGTTAGCTTAGCTGCGCTTTTAGCCTCACCTTGCCTCCAGTTTGTTTGTGTATGATGAATTATTTATCAGTAACTGCCTCTGTGTATGTATTTCCATACATATGTGTGTGTGTGCGTACATGTGTGTGTGCCCCCTGTCCTCCTCATCCTATAGCTTCGAGTTTCATCTCATTGAGACAGATTTTATTCACACACACACACATTTTCTCCTTGTCTTCTGGGCCTCTCCATTCATATTTCATCGCCTTATGACTCCCTATGAGTTGCTTCAGTGTGTTTTATTGCAACATGAAAGAGGCCGCTTCATAAACATGTTAATGGCTTTGATCACGTAATGAGCTGAACAAATAGGAAACAACAGGGAGATTAAACAGAGAGGGATAAAAAAAAAAACACACACTGTATGCACGCTGCCTGCACCATCTTGGTTTGTCTGAGTGGGAGCTAATTAGTGCTTTACACGCTGCCATTCTTTTGCACCGCGAGACTCTGCATAACAGGAAGTACCACCAGCTATACTGAGGGAGTCAAACGACATACACACACACACATAAGACACATTGCACACACATATCTACAGTGTTATTTGTCTCCATGATAACATCCACCCATGACAGAGAACAAAGGGAGGAACTGTTAATTGAACGAAGGCTCTAATTAAATTTGGTGATGATTATAAATTATTAATTGTTTTTCTTTGTCTGATTGATTGAGAAAAAAAGAGGAAGACAGGAAGGAGGGAAGTTGCAGGTGATTTAAAAAGGCAGCAGCTTTCTTTCATTATCAGGAAAAGCACAAATAAAGCAAATCAAATGAACACATTACACTTCTGATTCTGAGGGTCCTGGTGTGCATGACAGCCCTTTGTGTTATCATCCATACCACATGTGCTCATCCCTGTCATGTCAGGTCAAACTGTCTACTTCACAGACTTATTACTGTCAAAGGATTTATCATGAAATGAGATGATCGAATAGTCTTACAATGATCCCAACATTGTGTTCTTTTGGATCACACATCAAGCAATGGAGAGTACTTTTTTACACGCCCTGCATTACAACACCCTGCAGCACATTACCGCCCCATAAAACTCATAACTTTTAAATGTGGAGATAAAACTGACTCTGTACTTGCAGCCCTTTGGCAAGTCCCATATTTAAGACCAGTTGTTCCGACATGTCACCAGTTAATTTGACATAAACGTAGAGAGAGGGTGTAAGGCATTATAACACAATCAGCACCACACTCTGCAACCAAGAGTTGTAAATGCTATAGAAACACCTGTAGCTTGCTAACTCCATCAGATCCAAGATTGTCAACTGACTGTTGCACATTAAATGTTTACAAGAGAGGAAAAAGTAAAACCGATTAACTGATTTAGTGTCCGTTCCCTTACGTGTCTTCCTTTAGTTCCCACAGCCAGACATTAAATACAGTAAAATCCAGAATATAAGTGGCACAGGAATTAAAGATGCAGTTCGTTTTTGAGGGAAAAGCTGTCTTCCTATGTGAAGACTTCCTTTGCTTTCAACAAAGTCCACAACATGCTTTTTCTGTGCAGCTGTGAAGCTCTTCTAGTACTGTCATAGAGTACCAGTAGAGGGAGGGTTCATAGTTTTGAGGTACTAATGGAAGCTGCAAGTACCATAGACTGTATAATAAATGGACGTAGTATCCGTGATGTCACCCATCTGTTTCTGAAGTGTTGTTTTGAAGCCGATCGTCGGCGGGTGCCATATTGGAAATGTTGAACTCAACCTAACTTCTGTCGAGCTAGTGTGAGGTAAAGAGGCGGGCTTTGAGCCTCCTAGCTAACAGCTACAGTGTTCCCGCCTGTCAACCAAATCAGCTTTGCCTTTAATTATGGAAAACTTGTAATCTTAATATCTTCAAAACTGCCGTGTTGTGAAGAAATTCAACCCGTACAGTGTGTGCAATTTTTGTACCAGGCTGTAAACATGTTTATTTCTGCTGTAAAGATCTGCATTGTTGAATGGGTGTGTATGTGGTTTCCAGTACTTCTGAAGCTACCCTCAAGTGGACACTCCAGGAACTGCAGTTTAAACACCTCCGCATGAGCTTTAACACCCGTGTCCGGAGGTTGCCGCTTTGCAAGTACATTAGCTTTAGCTCCCACCAGCACAGACCGACTGCCTGCGACCAATCCCCTGAGACTCACTCCCCTCCTCTGGTCACATGTCGTCTCAAAATGAGGAGTCTTCAATCAAAGCAGCACGCCACAAGATTTATTTACAAAACCACTGTTTTGTTTAATTAAATGCATGATTAGGGACTAATGAGGGAGACAGTTGTTATAATGTGACACTGCTGGACTCATCTTCATCACTATGCATCAAACAAGGGAGCCGGAGAGCAACGGAGTGGATCCAGTGGAAGTTTACACATAGACAAGAATAGAAACCTATCAGATCTGATGCTGTGATGGATCAGAGACGGACTTGACACGGATCTGGTGGAATTTGGCCGTAACACAAGAGTCAGCAACAAACTGATGCAAAAGGTTATTACTCTGTTATCTGATGCTGACCTGAGGAATCTCTGCATTTTATTTGGTCGGCCTAAAGAGTGGAACCAATATTGTGATCTCCCAAAACATCACCAGGGTAATATGTGTCCGTCCTGTGGGGGGATTTGGCATCACTTTTGTACACAGTGGAGACATATCGTCCATCTTTATATAAGTCAGAGGCATGAGTATATTTTTGGAAGATGCATCATGATACCCTGTCTTTTAAGGTGACAAAGATGTCCAGAAGCTTCTTTTACTGCTCTCAGAAACTGCTTTTGTTCGACGCCTAAAATAGGACTGTTTTGTTTCTTCTTCATGTTTAATAATCTGGAAGTGATCTCGGCGTCTTCACAGTGGTGAAGTTTCAGCTCTGATAGTGCCAGAACTGCTCCCTCTGTCTCTGCTGTAAGACATGAAAGTGATATGTTATGAATCTAATCTAAATGTGAGTACAGCATGAAAGCTGCCAATCACATTATCAGAATGAGTGGGGTTTAAAATTAGAAGGAACCTGACTCGCAGGTGATGATGTAGCACTTTAAAATGACGGATGACGGGTGACGGTGGCGCTCTTGTAAAAAAAAACTTGTCTGCGACTTTAGATGTAAAGACAAATTAAACACAAAGTGAGCCGAGATGAGTGGAGGAGTGCAGGTTTGTTTCTATTTTCATCATTACCCAGAACTCCTCTGTTCTCCTCCTGAGTGGAGCTCCTTGTTTAGGAGTTCTGGCTTTGTTTTGTAGTCGCAGCGCCGCCGCGTTTCTTCTTGTTTTCTCTCTTGTGTTTTTGTCGTGTGTCTTCCTTCTTCTTCTCCTCTGTTCTTGATCCGTGAGGTGTTGTGAGTTGTTTTGTCTGGTTAATTACCTACACCCCAGTTGGGAGGTGAGTGCTTGACAGTTGTCGGCGCCCTGTGTGTGTGAGTGTGTGTGCGTGAGTGTGTGAATGTGTGTGTGTGTGTGACTGTGAGACGGAGAGCACAGGGAGGGTGGTGTGAGTGTGATTCTACTGCGAGACCTCGCTTATACGTCAGTGTGTAGACATGATGGCTCTGCTGTTGTTCAGGTAGTAGTCGACGCTGCTGTCACTACCCCCTCTCAAACACACACACACACACACACACACACACACACACACACACACACACACACACACACACACACACACACACACACACACACACACTGAGGAGTCTCCCATTGTACTCTTGCTGTCTCTGTCAGTTGAAGGACTATTTCTTTGATCACAGCGGCAACACTGATTAAAAGGAATGATGCCTGTCGTGAAGGCGGATGTATTCATAAGAAAAAAGTGGGGACAACATCTTCTCTCTCTCTCTCTCTCTCTCTCTCTCTCTCTGTCTCTCTCTCTCTCTCTCTCTCTCTCTCCACCTTTTTTTCTTCATTCCTATTTTTTCTTCACTCCCTGCTCCAACTTTCTCTGTTTTAAAGTCTCATCCCATGTCAAGTTAATGCTTCGATCGCTGGTGATGCATCTCACTGATTCTCAACGTTACGTACATGACTCTGTGTGTGTGTGTGTGTGTGTGTGTGTGTGTTTGTGTGTACCTGCATGCTAAGCGGCGTGCCACATCAGGTAGTTTTGAACAGGACAGCAGAACCTGTCTCCTTCTTCCCCTTCATCTCTCTTTAACAAGTTCATTTATTCATGAGCATCAACACACTCACACATACACACACACACACACACACATTCGTGCACACACACTCACTTTGGTTGGGTGGCAGGAGGATAGACTGTTGGCAGATGAAAGCGAGAGTTCCTGAGCTGTTGTGTTAAATAGTCTGTCAGCATGGCACACACACACACTCTCTCACACACACACTGCCAGGTACACTTGATATAAAAGTGGAAAAAAGAGACGCTTTGTTTTCAGATTTATAGATTTTAATTATTAAAAATTTAAAAGGTAGAAAATAATAAGCATCAATTATTCATAAGGAGCATATTAATTGGTTCGTGAATATTCAAAACAAAACAAGGCCATGAATATTCAGACGTATAAAGAAAGGACTCGAGCCCGCAAATGAAGAAAAGCTCCTCTAATGAGAGGCAAAGGAAGAAATGTAATATGTGTTTGAGAGGATGAGAGGAGGGAAAGCATTACAGAGGAGGAGAAGAGGCCGAGGTGAGGAGAGGAGGGGGAGAGAACGAGCAGAAACGAATAAAAGGAGGGGAGGAGAAAAGCGAGGATGAGGAGAGTAAAAGCAAAGAGGGAAAAACAGCCGGGAGTCAGGGGGGTCTTTTGTGTTCCCACCATGATGGATGATGCTGTTGACTAAACGAGCTAAATTAGAAGCTTTTTCCTGCAACTCTGTTGAAATATTATTAACACGCAGCAACTTTAGTGAAACATATGATTCAGCTGCACGTGTAATGACCTTGGCTATTGATTTGGGAATAGAGGGGAGCGCTGGTGTTTTTGTACTCAGGGTGTTGGGGGGTTTACTGCGTGCTCTGTTGCAATGCAGAACTGTCATTAAAACATTAACTCCTCACATGCCTTAATAACACACACCCTCTCCCACATGCACACACACACAAATTTAATAGCTTTAATTAGCTGGGCATGTGTCCGGCCTTGTAATTAGCTAATAACAGCAACATGGATGTGCTTAATTAGTGGTAGGAGGTGCTTGTGAATTAGAAAGCCAATGACACCATTACTGCGCCTGCTGCAGGAGAAACACAGCTAAAGACAATAATGTTTTACACAAAGTATGACGTCTGCATTGTTAATTGAACATGAATATTTGGTGATGTTGTGGTTTTGGAGATTTCTAATTATCTCTCCTCCTTCTCTCCTCTCTTCTATGTCCTGTTCTCCTGTTCTTCCTCCTCCTGCTGCTGTTTCTGTGATATCCACAAAGGTAAGAGAAGTCTTTAAAGGAACATTACATCACGGCAGCTTAATCTCTCATTACCCATGAAAAGGAGCAGATTATCTGAAGGGCTTGTCATCTTTCTTCTCTTCATCCTCCTCTCTGCTCCTCCTCATCCTCCACTTAATTGGTGCCCCATCAACCCGTTAATCAAATTACTTCTGAACCAAAATTGACAGTTTTCATTAATTATAAAGGATTATTCTAATTGCAATTCAAATTTATTCATTTACAACAGACGGCGCTCAGTAATATTTCAGTGAATTAGCATATTAAATGGAGTGGTTCCTACATTAGTTATGGTAATGTATGCATATATCCTTATTTGGGCCGGGTGAGCCATATGCGTGCCACACGGCGGGCAGTTAATGTGTATGTGTGTGTGTACATGTGCATGAGTGTGTGTGTGTGTGAGCACAGGTGAGGAACCTTGACAGCGTTTAATTTGTTTGACAAACGTAGCAGGAGTTCAATCCTGCAGCCTGCCCCATGCTTCTCCCTCACCTTCTCCTCTCTTTCTTCTTCTCTCTCTCTCTCTTACATTATTTCTGTTTCCTCCCCTCTCACTGATTACTGACGCCCCTTAAGGTCAAGAAGTAACCTTTAGGGTTCTTTTTGTGAAAAAATAAAGCTTGCAGACCTCTCAGTCTACTAAGACAGAGCAGAGAGAGGAGAGCTGTGAGGATTAATGGCAGTCAATGTTAACAGAGTGATCAGAGCAGAGGAAGTAACGAGTTTCAATATTTGAAGTGATGAATATTTCATTTTGCTAGGATTAGGGATGTAACGATGGACTCTAATGATCTAAAATGATCCATATATTTTTTTAAAGTTTTTTATTTTTTCATTTATTTATTAATTGGGAAATTAGCATAAAGAAAGGGTGCATCAAAGTTAATTATTTTCTTTTTCCCCCCTTCTTACGTTGCCTTCCCTGCATAAGTAAATATAGAAATACATATGGACAATAAGGACATTTCACTAAATACAAAAAATAAAATAAAAAAATAGACATAGGCAAAAAAAACACACAAAAGGGGGGGTATTGTAGCCATAATTAATTAAAAAAATATATATACAATCTAAAAAAAGTCTACTCCAGTGCCACTCGGTCCCAAAATACACACCGAGGGGAGACCACTTTTTAATAAATAATAATACACTTTTTTAAAGAGTATATATGACTTATTAATTATTCAAGCTTTGCACAAGAGACTGCCTCATGAAGCTGATTCTTGTGATGCTGTAATTTAGCCTTCTTACTATCTTATACCTACGTTTATTTTGGCCTTGCAGTCGAAGCCCACCCCATGTATAGAGGCTATAGTCCTTGTGCTGGTGCTGCATGTCTTCCCCTGCTCTCTACTCCCCACATTTCCTGTCTCTCTTCAACTGTCCTGTCAGTAAAGGCAAAAATGCCCAAAATATATATATATGAAAAATGGAATGTGCTTTTATTTTGAAAGGATACACAACATACTTCCCGTAGATCATAAAGTTACATGAGTAAATAAAAACAAGAATGATTAACGTAGTAATCATAGTATTAGCACCTAACCGAGTGGCATAAATAAGAGGCATGCTTACTACACACAGGGGCAGAGATTTATCAATAGCTGATGATAATCTCATATGGCTCAAGATTGTAGACAGGTGCACAAAGGTGTAGTTTTATGTGTGGGAAACATCCTCAACTGCAAAATCTTCACCTGCTGCTTCCATGTTTGAGCAGCTCCATTCAGCTACAAACAGCTACAAAGTCGAGGACAGATAGCCTCCGCTGCTGTTCAAAAAGGGTATCACTGCTCATTTTTCATATCGCCGATTTCAGCTGATGTGTTTAGATTTTGTTCTGACTTGTGTCAGAGAGGAACAAAAGTGTGTGTTTTGGTCCTCTCTCAATTGGAAAGTTGGCAATTTGATCCAAGATCCACCTGCTGGAGTGTCCTCGGGCAAGACACCAAATCCAGAATGGCTCCCAGTGGCGTAGCCGGCAGTGTGTGAATGGGATTAGTTAATACTGGAGCCTCTGCCACTAGTGTATGAATGTGGCATGAAGTGTTAAAGCACTTTGAGTGGCTTGAAGACAAGAGGAAGTGCCATATAAGGACAGCACATTTAGCATTTAGTACTATGTGACATGAGCATCAGTGTGAGACGCTAAAGAGCCGTGACAGAGCATCCATATACGACCTGGGATGAGAGAGAATGGATTTGTGTGTGCATAATTTTCTTGACTCATTCCACTTGGACAAAACACTACTATCTGTCTCCCCACTATCATCTCTCTCTCTCTTCATCTCCCTCTATCCCTCTCTCCAACATGGTCTCAGCAGATGTGTGTCTAACATGAGTCTGGTCCTGCTGGAGGTTTCTGCCTGTTAAAGGAAGTTTGTCCTTGCCACTGTAACTTGCTAAATGCTGCAAAGTGCTCTGCTCATGGTGGATTAAGATGAGATCAGACTGAGTCCTGTCTGTAAGAGGGGACTGGCTCTTATCCGGTCTTGATGTTGGGTCTTTGTTAGCTTAGCAGCAGATAGTGATAATGCTTAGTTTTGAGTTTGACTGTGGTCAAAACAATAGAAGGTTTTGCTGCAATTTCACTTGTGCATGGAGCAATTAGTACCTAAGAGACAAAAGTTGGCACTTGCTTGACCACAAGAAGTCATTTTTAGAGAAATAAACACACACTCTTCAAAAGAGAGAAGAAGAAGGGAGTTACACGAGGAGCAGAAGTGAAGAAACACACCTCACTGTAGCGCTCTGATGCTTTAGTCAGCCACATTATTTCAACTGAGAAGCTCCTGAAGCAGTCAGTGTGTGTGTGTGTGTGAGACAAAGAGATGGTGGTAAGGTCGTGTGTGTGTGAGTGTGTGTGTGAGTGAGTGAGTGAGTGAGTGATGGAAAGAGGAGGAGACAGGAGGAAAGAAAAGGAAGAGGTTCCTGTCAATATCACTTCCTTCATCCCTCCCTTCCTTCTCTTCCTTTTTCTCCCCCTCCCACTCGGCCATGAATTATTAGTAAGACCAATGACAAAGGACACACACACAACACACACACACACACACACACACACACACACACACACACACACACACACACACACACACAGCCCCTCCAGTTCAGTTCATCGGCCACTGCAGGTCACCGGCCACTTTCCTCATGACTACGCAATCACAAACACTAGATGAGTGTGTGTGTGTGTGTGTGTGTGTGTGTGTGTGTGTGTGTGTGTGTGTGTGTGTGTGTGTGTGTGTGTGTGTGTGTGTGTGTGTGTGTGTGTGTGTGTGTGTGTGTGTCCATTTTGAGGATAGTTACGGTGAAGGTGTGTGTGTGTGTTTGTGTGTGTGTCTGTGGGTGGGTTCACTGTGTGTGTGTGAGATAGAGAGCAAAAAAGAAAAGTACGAAGGAGAGAGAGAGTCTGAGCTTTGGATCGATTTGTGGTAAGCTGTGTGTGTGTGTGTGTGTGTGTGTGTGTGTGTGTGTGTGTGTGTGTGTGTGTGTGTGTGTGTGTGTGTGTGTGTGTGTGTGTGTGTGTGTGTGTGTGTGTGTGTGTGTGTGTGTGTGTGTGTGTGTGTGTGTGTGTGTGTGTGTGTGTGTGTGCGTGCAGACATGTTTGGTTGGCTCATAGCTAGCGATCCTTTAGCTACTCAGCCTTCACTCTCACCCCACCTCTTCCTCCTCTTTACCTCCCCCTCTCCCCTCTGTCCCTCCTTCCACCTCCTCTCTCCTTTTTTCTCCCCCTCCTCCCCGTCCTCCTCCTCCTCCTCCTCCTCCTCCTCCTCCTCCTCCTCCTCCTCCTCTTCTCCCTCTAAAATCAATCTCTCTCATCTATAATTCAACAGTTTGCCTTCAGCCTTTAAAATACACACCACAGTAACCTCCTCCCTCCCTTGAAGTCTGTCTCGCCCCTCTTCTTTGCCCTCCTCTCCTCCTTCCTCTCCTCCTGTTTATCCTTCCACTGAGAGACTGAGAGAGACACTGACAATGTTTGTGTTGAAGGTAATCATGTAATCAAATCTAATCCCACCTCGGCTATTAACTGGGATCTTATGAGAGTCTTTATCAAAGTTCTTCACCATAGAGGACTGTAACTCTTTACTTTGACAGGAAGTCTTTGGGTTATTTTTGTTTGATGACCTCATTGAGTGTGTCCAGATTGCTGTGGTGTCAGCAGGGACACCATATAGGAAATGCTGAACTCAACCTAACTTCTGTCGAGCTAGGATCAGGTAAAGAGGCGGGCTTTCAGCCTTCTCGCTAACAGCTATAGTGTTCCCGCCTGTCAATCAAGTCAGCCATGCCTTTATTTGGGCATAACTCGTTATCTTAATATCTTCCAAACTGCTGAGTAATGAAAAAATTCACCCCCCGTACAATGTGTGCCGATCATTCTAAAACCGTTTTTTGAAGCAGGCTGTAAACATGTTTATTTCTGCTGTAAAGATCGTCTTCTTTGAATGGGTGTGTATGTGGTTTCCGCTACTTCTGGAGCCAGCCTCTAGTGGACACTCGAGGAACTGCAGTTTTTAACACTTCTGCATTGGCTTCAATTCTCGCGGCTGGAGGTTGCTGCTTTCAGGCCAGGGTCAGACTTTGGTATCTGAAATCTTCTTGTTCACGTTGGTGGATTGAAAAGTTTTGATGAATGAAGTACAATGAATATTTTCCCTTGCTTAGTAATTGATAGATGATAATCGCTGGGTTCCAAGACTGCTGTAGCATTAATTAAAGCTCCAGTAGGGAACTTTTTTGTGTTGATTTTGGTGTCTCTCTGTGCTTCTTATATGTTTGCTGACCTTGCTTGTAGTGGACTTTTCCAATTAGGGATGACCACAATAAATCGATTATCGATTAATTGATTGTTAAGAAATTACTCGAAACACACATTTTTGTTATCAATTTTCCGTCACGCGGAACAAACATCATGTGGTCTCATATTACACTCATCTATCAGGGAGGTGATTTAAGTGTAAAGCATGTTTCGATGTGAATCAGTTGTTAAAGGTGTTGCGCACAGTGGAGACGCTCAGCTGGCGGCTGCTGCTGTGCGTCAGGTCTCCACGTGCGCTTTTTAAAAGAGGATCAATACAAAACTGCTGCCAACAACAACACGGACACAAAGGTTGACAGCTTTAAACAGGATATTTCCCTCCTTTGGATACGAAGGCAACAGACAGGTGGGAAATTCTGGTTAGCTATGTTTACAGAGCAGCAACATCAGAGCCGTCTGAGCTTTTCTCCAGCGGGACTGATTATGACCCGGTTGCGCTCCTGGCTGACACCTGACCGAATACACATGTTTATTTTTCTCTATAAGAACGAGTAGACAGAAAACTGGACACTGTGAGTCTGAAGTACTTTTCTGTTAGTATTATGAGCCTTCACTTTATAAGATTATGTCCGCGGAGAATATTTTAATGAGCCTGATCGTTGATATTCTGCGTGTCAAACGTGTGCCCGTATTCAATCCCGTCAGTTATTTGCATTTTGTTGCTGTAGAAAATACAATCTAGGGGGAAAACAACCTATTTGGCATTGTTTTTGACGTAAGAATAATAATGTTTTTTCTTATCAATTAATCGATAATTGATCGTTAACATTTCCAAAAATCGATCATGGAAAATACTTAAAATGTACATCCCTACTTCCAATGCATCTAATGGAGTCTCCCCTGTTGGCTATTGGAAATCAATCAATCTTTATTTGTATAGCGCCAAATCACAACAAATGTTATCTCAAGAAGCTTTTACAAACATAGAAGGTCTAGACCAATCTATGTCAAATTATAAACAGAGACCCAATACCAAGACAGCGCCTTAATCAACCATGAGCATTGCACCTCGCAGTATTTAGCTAGTTACATTTTGGAAAGAATGCACTTCATATTTGCCACATTGTTCAGCCCCTGTGGACATACAGTCAGGTCTTATATCAATCAATCTTTATTTATATAGCGCCAAATCACAACAAATGTTATCTGAAAACTCTTTCCAAACAGAGCAGTTCTAGACCGTACTCTATGTTCTATTATTAACAAAGACCCAACATCAAGACAGGATCAGATCCAGTCCCATCTTACAGACAGGACTCAGTCTGATCTCATCTTAATCCACCATGAGCAGAGCACTTTGCAGCATTTAGCAAGTTACAGTGGCAAGGACAAACTTCCTTTAACAGGCAGAAACCTCCAGCAGGACCAGACTCATGTTAGACACACATCTGCTGAGACCGTGTTGGAGAGAGGGATAGAGGGAGATGAAGAGAGAGAGAACATACAGGCTTTTTTTCAGGATAAAAAAAATATAGCATTGACTATACAGCTTTTCTCCAGCTTCCATGTCTCTTGGTTTGTGTATTTATGTTTTGTAAAAAAGCTCCATATTGATCTCACATAAACAAAGACCTTTGTCTGCACATGTGTTGATAACTTTGTATGCAGTTTCTTCTTGTGACCCATAATAATGATCCTGTGTGCCTTCGTGCTGCCTTGTCACGGACTGATGACATCAGTGTCACCACTACATGTAACCATGATGTAAAGACACTTGTACAGGTCCATAGCAGAGCTGCACATGTCGCCTGTTCAGGTTATTAATCCTCATTTAATCTCAGCTCTGGCAGATAGAACAGGCCCGCTCATAGACATCATACATGCTGGCTATCACCGCCCCGGCCTGCTCCGTCATTTAAATATGCACAGATGACAACAATGACAGCATTAATAGTAATGATAGCAATATGAAGCTAAGGCCTCATCATCAGCATCATTAGCATATCTCCTGGGAGATGAGCCGTGATTGACAGCTAGCTGGCTGTTTTTTGGGGCTGCAGCTCAGCTATCAATTACCTCTGTGCATATCAACCATCATTATGTAAAATAACTCCGCTCCGCTCAGCTCGGCTCAATTCTCTTAAGTCTTGTTCCCTCGCATAACTCTCTTTCCCTCTCCTGTGCATCTCCTCCCTCCCTTCCTCCATCCTCCGCTTCCTTTTTTCTTTCTTTTGCACTCCATTTCGCTCCCGACCACTCGCTCCCCCTCCTTTTACTCTCACTATATGTGTTTCTTTTTCTCTCCACTCCTCTTCTCCGCTCTCATGCTCCTCTTACTTTCAGTGTTGTTACTCATCCATGGCGCTCAGTGTGTGCATGTGGATGTCTTCTCAGTCCCCTATATTTTGCAAATGACGACATGTTTTTAGAAGTTGCTTCACACAGTTTAGGTTGTGGTGGATCTGGAGCAGAAAGTCAACAGATACACATCAGGCTCAATTATGCTTCCTTTAAGAATGAAAATAGATATGCACATTTAAAACAATATAATCATGCATCCTTTACTTTGGGATAGATGTTAAACATGCAGCCACTAGAGGGCGCTCAATCAAGCCGGTTTTGCACGAATCCCAAATTTCCCTCGCTGCCATGACATTTAGTTCCTGCCATGCTGTTATAGTCCTGTTGTGGTTGTCTGTCGCTGTGCAAAGGCGAGTTAAAATCCTCTCCACTAAAAGTTCAGCTATCTCCAAAAGATTTCTTCTTGGTCGTGTTTTCTGGTCTAGTTTGACTGTTGGCTATACTGCTCGACACTGTGTCCACGATTTCCAGTGAACGTTTAGTCCAAACTTACTTAAGACAAACAGAAACATGGACAAAAAGATGAGGAATACTTGCAGGAGGCTCCGTCTGTATCTGTATGTGTAAGTGTAAGTGAGCTTTAGGATGGTCAGTGTAGTCTGGAGACAAAAATGGAAACTCCTATCCTCCCTATTTTGTGCATCTCTTGTGCAATTATGTATTTGTTACATAACGGTCACTGGCTACGTTTACATGAGACTTTTAATTCCTCTTTAATTCCGAATTAAGATTAAATCCTCTTTAAAAAGATTTAAAATGACCATGTAAACACCTAATTCCGAATGAAAATGATAATTCCGAATTAAACTTAAATCCGATGTATGTGTCTGGTTTATTCTGATTTTAAATCTGAATTGAATAATTCCTCGATCATGTTTACGTTCATTCCGCTTTAAATTAATTCCGGTCGTTCTGTGCATGCTCGTTCCCTTGTCCTGTCGCGATGACGCACATACTCCGCGCTGGCGGGCTCATATTCCAGGCTGAGGAAGAGCAGCTGTTGCACTAACCGTTGGCTTTGATTCCCCAAAGTCCGGTCTTCCGCCTCCCTTCTCCGGTCCTCTATCTCTCTTCTCCTCCTCAGCTGATGAAAGTGAAGCAGTATGTTTGTGTCGAGCTGCTTATTCAAAACTAGAATCAAAATCAAAAGCGAAAGTTGAACTTATTGTGTGGTCTTCCATGTTGTAACCGAAAATGAAAGAAGCAGGAACTGGAGTCTGTTTTCTTACGGTTAACGTAAATACGTCACGCCCGCCCCTGACCAATCAGAACCCTTCCCAACCCCCAGACGTTAAGAGGAATTGAATAAAAACAATTAAACGTGTTTTCCATGTAAACCTCAATTCAGAATTAATATTTCCATGTAAACGCGAAGGAGAAAACTTTAATTCGGAATTATTTAATTCGGAATTATTAATTCATAATTAAAAAACATCATGTAACCGTACCCACTGTGAGGTATTGTCCTTGGATTAAACTGCAGCTGCTGTCATGTTACTATACAAGCGTTCTTAATACTCAAGTAGATCGTGAAAAATAGTCCAATATTTGCTGATTCCTGCAAATCAAATGTGATAGTTTTCTGCACTCCTCAGTTTATTATACTTTTATTTAATAGGTTGAATATTTCAGATATGGGAAAATGTGCACTTCTTTTTAACATTTAATTGACCAAACTATTGATCCAACTAATGAAGAAAATGAAAAACTTAAAACATTTGCATTGATATTGAGAATAGTTCATAAGTACATGTCATGTACTTATGTATTTTGTAGGTATGTATTTAATAATTAGTTTATTTATTTAAAAAATAAGTTATTTATTTATTTTTAATTTCAGGCTATCAACTTTTTTTTATTTTTTAACATTTGTGCATGAAGTCTGAGTCTATTGGCTGCATTGTTGAGTCTAATAAAAACATTCTAAAAAGAAAATACATGTCATTGCCGTCGGATAGAAACCTTGTATCTCCATATTTAAATTTAAATTTTGGGCATTGATCTCTGTTTATGCATATCATTAGACTTTTTAAACAATAACAGATGAAAAGTATTTTTTTAAAAGCTTGAAGTTGAATCTCCTGCAGGATTTAGTTCTGTAAAAAACAAAGGATTTTTTTGCTTCCTGGAAAAAAATTTTTTTAGACTTTCTGTGTATTTTTTTTTATTTGTATTATTCATTTTTGGTTTTTTTTTGTTGCCCTTATTGGATAGGAAAGCTGTAGAGAGACAAGACATGTGGGAGCTAGGCCAATGGCACCTTATGGTTTTGGAGATACAAGGTTTCTACCTGACAGTGACGATGCTTAATTGAACCTTATATAATCTAATCTGATGAAAGGTGACACAACCTAATGTTACTTGAAGGATTATCAGCTTTTCCTTTGGCTGTGTCAGAGTCGTCTCCAGCTTATGCAAGACTTGGTAAAAGTCACAACTTATTGATCCAAGTTTAAAGTGCATTTCCAGAAACCCTTCCAAGACTACATTCACACTCCTCCACCTCTCTTTGCTTTGTGCTCACAACAAACCTGACCTCACTCATAATTCAGAGAGACTGAAGGAACTGTCGCTGCAGCATGATTAAAGTAAACACTGTATCAGCAAACCTGAACCTCTGTTGAAGTGCTCTTTAACAGGACACTACACGAGCTGAGGAATCACAAGCATTTCCCCCACAGGAAGCAATAGATTATCACATTATTGTTCTGATAACAGGCGAACAGAGGGCGTGATAGTGTTTCCTATCCATGTTTTTCCTCCTGCATGACTTCTCTGAGAGCGTGCACGGGGTCCGGGTCTGCTATCTGATGTCATCGCATTAACAATAACAACACTCAGTGTAAACAGGAAACAGGAAGTTGATCTCTGACTGATCAACAGACAGAGACGAACACTCACACTACACATATGAGCTTTTGGTGATGATGGATTAGAGGAAAAAGGGTGTATCAGGGATGTGCAATAATCCAGAGTCGTTTACTGTTATCTTTATATATCCTCTTGATATGTTCGGACTCGTGTTATGTGGAAACAAGCTTCCTCTCTGTGCAGTACGGTGCTGTTTTATACAGTGTGCAACCACTAACTGATCACTTACTGGCAGTCCTGATGGGCTCATGGGCATGTGCAAGTTGTTTCACACACACGCACATAAAATAAAGACCATGGAAAATCATCAGTCTGTCAGAACGCCGTGCCAAGAAAGTTGGCAGGCAGGTGAAATAAGACATCTAAAGCAAGCAGGGAGACAGAGGAGAGACAGAGGAGGCAGGAGCAGCAAAAACACTGATCTGTTGTTCAGTTTGTCTGCACTAACTGACTGCAATTTCTCCACCTGTCAGCAACCACTCACCAGAACGCCGTGTGTGTGTGTGTGTGTGTTTGTGTGTGTGCGTGATTCAATGTATCTGTGTTTGTGAATGCTTTTTTTTTTCTCCTCCAAGGCTGCATCGTTATTCTTGGCTCAGTAGAATAGTGAGTCTTTGGGGAATAAAACGGACACAGACATTCAGTCTTAGACACTCGCTCTCTTTTTCACACACACACGCGCAGAAAGCTGGAATTCCCCCGGATGTCACCCTTGCCCCGTTGGCATTGTAACTGTTTAAATGACAGGAGAGTGGTCGCAACAAAACTCCCACAATCCTCTTTCTCTCCTCCATTTGTTTTCTCCTTCACACACTCCTGCTCCCCTCTCTCTCCATCCCCTCTCTCTGTCACTCCCTGTCTCTCTCTCTCTTCAGGTCTGTGTTAGCCCTATATATTAAATATTAATGTCAGTTGTGCTCTGAGCCATAATTGCCATCTCAGCCTCTGAATAATGGATGTAACTGTGCTGTTCACTACTACACAATGGCTAACAGGCTAAAAAAAACTGCATCCAGTTGTGGTTTTACAATGTTACTTTGAATATGAGGCTAAATAGCATTAGCATCCCTGCGTGGTTGATCCCATTATCTCGGCTAACAGTAACTACAGCGCCTGACTGTGAATGAAAACATTGTTATTGCAGCTTAATGTCATGACTAAGGACTAATGGATCAAACCTCATCACCCTTGTTAGTCAGCACCGGATTTACTGGTCGGTCAAATAGATTATTAACATTTTTATTACTGTACGCCCAAATGATGGTCATATGTTGTGTTTAAGCTGTTGTTCAGCCTCCTGCCACTAGCTGGGGCTGCAGCTCTGGTTAGCAGCTATCACCATAATGCTCTACTACCCAGATGTAAACACCTGTTACGTGTTTTGTTGTACATTTGTAAGGCTGGGAAGCGCTGGGAGCACTCAACTTAGAGGTGACGTTGTTCAGAGCTCCAAGTTCCGACTTTCAGTGTAAATTGAACACACCGTAAGGCACAGCTCTCTCACTCAGTCCCAAGCAGCAAACTCCGGTCTCAAATGATGAAGCCAATGCTGAAGTGTTATAAACTGCAATACATCGAAAATCCGCTTGAGGCTGGCTGCAGAAACACCGGAAACCACATAGATATGAATGGGAAAAAGACGATCTTTGCAGCATTAATAAACATGTTTACAGCCTGGTTCAAAAAACGGCTTGGCCCTACAACGCTAATCTCTCTAATGGCACAGACTGTACGGGGGGTGAATTTTTTTCTAACGTGACGGTTCAGAAGATATTAAGATTACGAGTTTTGCCCAAATAAGGACATGACTGACGTGACTCCCGGTCGGAAACACACAGCCATTGGCTAAGAGACTCACACTACGTCACACTCTGCCTAGTTGAGTTCCGCATTACCAATATGGCTGCTGCCGTCGATTTGCTTCAAAACAGCTCTCAGGAACAGATGAGTGACGTCACGGATACTACGTCCATATTTTATACAGTCTATGATCAGTCCCCAGGGTCCTAAAGAGGAACTGGTAGCTGCCTGCGCCGGTGCCTGTGGCGGTGATCAGACCATTGTCTACAATGACAGACAGGTGATCAATAAATAAACAAAATGAAGAAACAAAAAACAATCAGTGCGTTTTTAAAACAAACTACGCCTGTTGTCTGTTGACTTTTCCAGATGTGGCAGATAATCGTTTTGTAATGTTGAGTAGTAGCTATTCTGACAATAAGCTAATAGCTAGTTTGACAATAATAAATTATACATTTGCTCTTACCTGAAGTACGCTAAATGTAAAATAGAAGCCTTTTTAGGCTGTACGTGAATAGTTTTAAAGGTGACATATCATGCAAAATTGACTTTTTAATGGTTCTTTACCTGAAATATGTGTCCCTGTCTACAAACCCCCCGAGAATGAAAAAAATCCATTCTGCCCCTGTTCTGATTTCTCCACCTTTCTGTAAATGTGTGTGAAACGAGCCGTTTCAGACTTCCGTGTTTTTGTTACGTAACAACAATATCCGATCTGTCACGGAGTCAGAGCTCGGAGCTTGTTCAGCCCATAGACTGTATAAAATAATACTGAATCCCTCCTCCGTTTTTCATTACCTGCACAAATGTGTGCTAACAAGGAGCTTAGGAGGGAGGCATGCTAGTTGTAGGCTGTCTTAATAAACACAGAGGTCGGTTTTACTCCCCACGTCTGCAGATTTGAAGATCTAGTGGATGATTTTTATTTATCATGGATAAGTGCTAGCGCTAATTGGCATAGCCACATAGCTACATGTTCATAGCTGTAGCTGTAGCTGTAGCTGTGTACCAAGACACACGTCGACATACTGATAAATAAAACAACAAGAAACACTAAATCTGTGACCAATCCTTCAGAAAGGTCCTGCTACAGGCGCCTCTCCGTCAGGATCAGATTCTGGATCAGATTCAGAGGGTTGAAGTAACGCCATCTCTGAGCAGCCATGTATATTCAGCCAACATGTAATATTAGATCAACGTGCTGGACAGCCGAGGCACATCCACTTCCTGAGGGGGCGTGGTCAGAGGGAAAACAGAGTGTTCTGAGGAGGGCTGAAGAAGAGGGTTTTTCAGGCAGACCAAAATCTGATTTCAAAGTGTTTTTTTGAGCATAAACTTTAAAGACATGTTTTGGGGACCTCTTAGACCAATATATATTGATGAAAAAAGCGTGATATGTCCCCTTTAATGTTAATTTTTTTATTTGTATGTATAATGTTATTTTAATAAGCAACTGTTCAGTGAAACTATAAGATTTAAAATGTTAACACTGTCCTCCTGACCTTCAGGCAATTCCTGGTGACAGTGAGGCAGGCAGTAGTCAGTCAAGAGAGGATCTGCCAGGGACCAGCTAGAGTAGAGAAAGACGACATGAGGAAGGAGGGACAGAAGAAATACAGACAGAAGAAGCAGGGACAGAACAAGTCCCCCCCCCCCCCCGGTTCAAAAATCCCTCTGCACCCCTGGGACTCTTATCCGTAGATTGATTTGACATGACGTGTGATCAGTTTGCCTCTGGTGTAACCATCGTCAAGGGGTTTTGACCAATCAGAATCAAGCATCTTACACAGCTGGAAGATCAGTAAGAGAGCAGGGTAATGATTCCTGTATAATAAACTGCAGTGTGGAGATCCCCACTCTGTCATCTTGAAGCTTTCTGATGCTACCTCTCTCTCTAAGGTCGACTTCTAACTGCTATGCAACCGTTAGCTCTCTCCATCTAAACCAGCCATGTTGTAACAGGCATGTGGACGTTAGTCTTTAAGGGCCTGTGTCCACGAACAGCTGTTTTACCCTTGGAACACTTTTTGTCACAACAATTCCAACACACTTCAGCTTTTTCAGGACCCGGCATCCTGACCGGGGAAATCTTTGGTAGCAACCATTTCTTGTTGCAGTCCTCAAAGTGCTCTTAGTTCAACTTTTGGAGCTTGGTCGCATGTTGACGTTACTTCTCTTTGCATCTTTCCAAGACAAAAAGGCTGCTAAGCTAACAAATCTTACTGTTCTTTGTGTTATTGTAGTTATTCAACATTCAAAAAGGTGCATCTGCAATTATTTGGTTAGCAGACCAGCAAGGCTCCTTGATTCACGCTGCAACCTCCTCAGTTTCTCTTCCTGAGTGTGTGTGTGTGTGTGTGTGTGTGTGTGTGTGTGTGTGTGTGTGTGTGTTGTATGTCGGTGTGTGTCTTTGTGTGTTCGCAGCACACAGGACTGGTGTGGGGTCAGCTCTCTCAGCGTGGTACTCACAGTGTAGCAAAGGTCAACAGCGCTGTTATCACTTGAACATGATCGGGCCTCGCAGAGAGGGGGTGAGATACAGAGGAGAGAGAGGGGGAGCGCTCCCCTCCCCCACACTCATTCAGACTCTTATAATTGCCCGCTTTAATTGGAGGCCTCTTAACGACCAGTGACTGGACCAGCCAATCATTCACACTAGGTGTCCGTGTGTGTGTGTGTGTGTGTTCGTGTGTGTTCGTGTGTGTGTGTTGCTGCGGGCCCTTTAGAAGCAGAGTTGATTGGGCCAGATGGGGTCAAGTTAAGGGGGAAGAGGAACGCACACACACTGCATTAAAATGTGGAGTATGTTCTTTAGGCAATCAATGAGAGAAAACGCTCTCTCAGGAAATAAACGGAGCGGGAGCTGGAAATGTGAAAAATAAGGATGATGATATGAGATCACTGTGAAGATCACTAAGACGATTACACACCGCCTGCCTTTACATTCAGAGGGACTTAAACATCCTGGACCATGGCGGTTTGCAGACGACATTTCAGCTGCAGAGCCTCTTTTTGGGTTGAGTTAGTTTTTGAAAGTGACCATCAATTATTAACACTCCATTTCTTTTCATTCCTTTCTGTCGTATTTAGTTAAGACAGAACCTGAACTGGAAACAGGAAGCCTCAGTTCAAAAATACATTTATGTTTGAGTCTGTGTGACACACTTTTGATGTTGATTATCATTGCTGATGTTTTGCTGAGCTGTACCCTGATTGTTTGTGACTTATTTTAGTTATTTAGTCAGTAAATGTATTTATTAATATACCTGGGACAATCCACATTACAACAATAGTTTAACTATCAGTGCAGATGTTCTGAAGGTAGTTTGAGAGCTATTTCTGCCATCAGGTGACATTAAATGTTGTCAATTAAAGGCACTATGAGGAGTTTTTCACCAGCTGAGAAACAGACTGAAACCAACACTGATGCCTCTTTATGACCTTCAAAAGCAAACAAAACCATAAACAACAACACTGATACCTTCTCTGTTGTCATTTTTAATGCCTTAAACCACTCAGAGGGGGTAGTTGTCGGACAACATGATTGACATTTTGCTTTAGAAACATCCTTTTTCGACTGTTTTCATGGTAAATAATCTCATCCAGTGATACATCTGGCTGTTAAAAGACAGCATGGTGAGGTTTTTGTTGAAAACACTACTTTTGCATGTACAGAATAAGAAATAAGAGGTATCACTGTGTCCACAATGGAGCGCCTAAATTGATATAAATCAAAAGTTCCTCACAGCAGCTTTAATGTGCGTTTGAATTCAACAGATTAAAAATGCAAAACAAAACTTTTTACCTTATTTTATAGGACTGAGCTCCAGAAAAAATAATGAATGGACCCAAAATATGTTTCTCTCTGTTTCTACTGTTCATAGGTGTTGGAGGTATTTACATCGTTTCATATATTTGATTATTTTACTTTAATTAATTCATTTATTGTTGCTTCATTTAAGGTAAATATGGGATTAAGTTTGATGCCTTAGGTGTTATTAAGTAACCTGTCTACTCACTTTTATAGGTTGGTAGTTTTGCAGAGGGTGGCGTGTATATAGATGGGAGGGTAATGTAGGAGCGGCAGACACGGATGAAGGTGAATGGTTTTTTTTACCGGGAGATGTGAGAGAGAAAACGCTACCTATAGTTTGAACGAAGCTCTTTTTGTTGTTTTGATAAAATACCAAAGAAACTGCAACTCTTGGCTGAACATGAACAATCTTTGGATCCCGTGTACGATCCACTCTCCCCGTGCCCCAGGGTCAGTTTCAGTTTGAGTTTTGGTTTTTATAAAGTTGACAAGGTCAAGTAGCCACTACAATAGTTTTATTTATTTATTTATTTATTGCACATATAAAATAACAAAAAAAACATTGCTGTTCAATAACACGAGCAAAGATATAACAGGTAAATTCAATCATAAAACTAACCACTACCATGTTATGTGCAGGAGGAGCCAATAAAGCTCTAACAGGCTTGTCGAGTGGCCCTCCAAAGAAAACAATCAACACAAAGACAAGGTATCAATGTAGAACAGAATATCTACATACAAATTTTAAAAAAGATAAATGAGAGGGAGTGATAGGTTTGTGTATGTTTATCTTGAGATTCTCATCCCTACTGTTCATTTGCAATAAATAACAACAGGCTAATATAACAGAGGGCTGATGCTGTTTTTTGCAGACTTTAAACAATGCAACAAAAAAAAAAGAATCATACCACTACAGTCTGGAAATCGGTATTTAGTGCAATTTTTCTTTCATGCATTCTGGCGTGCTCTCCTTCAGTCTTTCATTGCATCGTTAGGTGTAGCTATGACGCTCTCAACTGAAATTTAAGAAGCTCATCTTTGTGTGACGGTATCTCAGGTGGTCACCAAATCAGAACCTTGTTTAGAAGAAAGAATAGTACCTTTGTTTAAATTCAACACACACTGGAATAGATTTGTTTCCATACATGCTGAGATAATGATTTAAGAGATATTTGATGTGGGCACAAAAAAATGAGTCAGCTGCAAACCATGACTCAGCAAACAGCAGATTTTACATTAACGTTAATTCTGCAGATTTAAAGACCTTTTATTTCAGAACTAGTTTTAGTTTATGAAGTTCAGTATGTTGGGAAGCGCATTTGTTTTGTGCTGTTTTAAAGTTTTATTTTTCAAAGTTTTACTCCAAGATTTGACTCATGTGCACACGTTAAAGCTGCTGTACGAAACTTTTAGTTAGTGGCGATTTTGGCGCCCCCTGTGGGCAGAAGCGTACATCTCATCTCTTTACTGATCTCGCCCTGTCATGTATGATAATAACCCATCCTGCTCTCTCTTAACAGTGAGATGTGTCACTCTGTAATAGAAGATAACATGCCAGAGTTTTGTTTGTATTCCTAAAACCCTCCACTCTTCTTCACTCGTGTTAATATTTTAATATTTCAGGCAGATGAGCCGGAGAGTCTCACACAGAGCTCGTACAACGGCAGGTCAGCTGAGGTGCTCGTGTTAACGCTATGCTAGTGTTGTGAGAAGGACTAGACAGTGGGAGGTCAGCTGGGGTCACCGTGGCTGTCCTCCACTGTGATAGGCTGTCACCCAGGGGTGAAGGGTCAGGATAATTAGGCATGCAGAATCCCAGCGCCGGTGTTCTAACGAAGCCTGAGCTCGTTAACGCACAGTTTTACACTCAGACCTGCCACCGCGCTGCGCTGCACCGTCACACTCGCACACACACTCACACATGCAGAGTACATGTTTGCACACACACACACACACACACACTTTAAACACAGGCGCACACCTCTGCTTTGTTCTGGGGGTCTGGTACAGGGGCTGTCATCTCTCGAGCGGAGGAGCACCGTGCTCCGCCGCAGGGGAACGAGGGCGATGCAGACTTATGAAAGTTTCACATATTGAAGTATCCAGTCGAGTTTCTAAATTAGGATAAAAACACAAAACGAGAGCGAGGAAATGTTTGTAGAACTTAACTTTTCTGTGCGCTACTCTGCTGAATTTAAGAGCATCAGAGATATCAGTGTGAGCTCATGTAGAGAGAATACGGCCCTACACATGAAGCAGTGTTGCTTCTATTGAGCTCTAACACACACAGATGCAACAAACATACATACAAAGAGTAAAGCGTGTGTGTGTGTGTGTGTGTGTGTGTGTGTGTGTGTGTGTGTGTGTGTGTGTGTGTGTGTGTGTGTGTGTGTGTGTGTGTGTGTGCGTCTCTGTGTGTGTGTGTCATTGTGTGAGTGTGCTTTGTTGCTTCTGCCAGGCCGGCCAGCTGGCTCACACCAAAACACAACCTGGATGTGTTTGTTAGCTGTTGACGGCCATCTGTGTGTTTGATTTATTCTGTAATATAGATTCATGACATATGGTCCCGTTTCAAACGCCCAATGTCAGAACGGTTCCCCTTCTTTTGTTATTTCACATCAGTGTTAGCGTTCAGAAAACAACGCGACAATGAGGATTTAAGAATGTGTCTCAGCACGTGTTGAGAGTCTTCTGGATCCTGATTAGTCCTTGATTATTCATAGATCTGGTTGCAGCAGGCCTTAAAGGGATAGTTCAGTGTTTTTGAAGTGGGGTTGTATGAGTTTTATGTCGCTAGGCTTCAGATTTCTGCCACATAATTTAGCCAAAGTTGAAGGACTCTGACCCGAGCACTCATCTCGGATTAGGTGTACGCTGCACCAGGGATTTTTTTAGCACTTCACTTTGCCGCCAGAAAGCCTGTTTATTAAGGCGCTATTTGTGGACACAACACAGACGTGCTCTTCCGCCTGTGAGTGGACATAAAACTTATACAACCCCCCCTCAAAAACACTGAAATATCCCCTTAATGTGTTGCCTTCTTGCAGTGTTGTGCACGTCCTTAATATTTTATCTGCATCAATATTCTTTTCCAGTAGAGCCTCCTTTACTTCAGTCTGAATCCCTTAATCACTGACATTTACTAAACTACATGAATTACTGTATTCCACTGTAGAATTATAGACAGGTATTAAGTGTAAAAGACAAGACAATCTGCAGCTATGACAACTTAGAAACACACATTTAACTCTCCAATCTGTCAGCTGAATATGTGGCTAAATGATCTGACTTTAACGCCCCGATAGACAAGGAGCATCCCATAAATTTAAAGAGCTGAGGGTAAACAAACACTGAACAAATCAACACTAAAAGCTACATCTCTCTAAAACCAGCCCAGCCCATTGGGGTCTGTCCTGATTCAATCATGAAACTCCTTCAAATGTTCACAACAGCTGCTTCATAGGTACCTCTAACTACATCTGGATTACTAGACGCATAAGCCATGCTGAATGCACCACAGATGCTGTAAACCTGATTTCGGCTACAGTAAACACAGCACTCGGTAACTTTCGATACTTCTTAGATGCTGCAGGAGTGTGAGCGGTCGTTCAATACCTCCAGAGAGAATGACATTCACGTTCAGGTTCACATTCATGTTCCTGAGCTGCAAACAAGCAGCAACCTCCAATCTTAAAATATGAAGCCCATGCAGAAGTGCTAAAAACTGCAGTTCATGAAGCGTCCACTAGAGGCTGGCTGCAGAAACATCAGAAACCATAAACACACCAATTCAAAGAAGACTATCTTTACAGCAGAAATAAACATGTTTACAGCCTGGTTCAAAAAACTGTTTAGGTCTGAGCTAACCTTTCTCTTGGCACACACGGTACGGAGGGATTTTTTTTAACACTCAGTATTTTTGAAGATATTAAGTGTACAAGTTTTGCACAAATAAGGGCATAACTGACTTGGTTGACAGGCAGGCACCCTGCAGCTGTTAACGAAAAGGCTACAGGTCCGCCTCTTTACCTCACACTAGCTCAGACAAAGTTAGGTTGTGTTCAGCATTTCCAATATGGCTCCCACCGACCATAGGGTTCAAAACAGATGGGTGACCTCAGGGATACTACGTCCATTTACTATACCGTCTCTGGTCTGAAAACTGTGCTGTTCAGTTCACCATTCACCAAAATATGAGTGCATTTATTTTAGCACATTCTCACACACTACTTACTTCAGTGATGATTAAAGATGAAGGTCAGGTTGGATGAATAAAAGAAGGCAGGAGAGTGAGTATTTAGGAATAGGTTGGGGTTTGAATTCTCAAGAGTTTCTCACTGAAGGTCAAACTGAAGATCTCAAACTTTCACACTTTCGCTCTCACATATTTTACCAGTTTTTCCAGAGTGTGTGTCTCTTTTGAGTGTGCGTCTCTTTTTTCACCTTCTTGTATGTTCATCCAGCGCCTTAATGTGGCTTTCAAAGGAACCCTCAGTTGGTGTGGATTTAAGAGCTTAAAAAAAAGAAATTCCACATATCCACGAGGAAATTCCATGAGGAAATTCACTTTCCAGCAGTATGAAATATTAATCTCTCTCTGAGTGTGTTTGGGCTTCTGTACGTTGGAGACTGAGCTTGAATTCATTGAAGGAGAGCTGCGGGTTAGTCTCCACTCTGCTCTGATGTCTGACTGTTTAACCTCAAATGTTGCCTGTCCTGTGTGTGTGTCTCCGCAGATTCTTCCTCAAGTTTTTCCTCAAGTGCAACCAGAACTGCTTAAAAAACGCAGGCAACCCCCGAGACATGAGGAGGTTCCAGGTAAAAACCAGCACACTGTATATTTCATCTCCCTCATGTGTCTGCATGTCCTCTCTCTCTCTTTCTCTTGTTTCCTCTGCACACAACACATAAAGCACACAGAGCTGTATGGCTATTGTAACAAGGAAGCACGGGAATGTGCGTGTGTGTGTTCCTGTGTGAGTAAATAAGCTATCAGCGCCTTTACAGGAAACATGAGATCCTGACCCCGACGAGTCAGAACATAAATATACACACAATGCAGGGAGGCGAGGAGGGCGGCGTTAGAACGAGAGAGAGGAAAGAAACTGCAAGAAACAAAGAGAGAAAGAAAGTAAAGTGAAAAGAAGAAAGAGGCGAGAGGTTGTGAGTAAGATTTAAGGCCGTGCAGTCTTTATTATTTCCTTATCTTGGCTGCTACAACACAATCAGGAAGACACCACTTGAGTCTGAGTGGAGATAGTGGACGCCCAGGAGATACTGATAGATTTATTACCATGGCACGTGTACGCGCGTGTGTGTGTGTGTGTGTGTGTGTGTGTGTGTTTCTCCTGGTTTCCTCTTAGATGAATATTTGTTGTGTCCATGCTTTAAGTGTATCTATGTGTGTGTGTGTAAGATATTGGACACAGAGGGAGTCACACAGCGTGTGTGTGACAGTATCTGCGCCTCTAATTGTGCAGCTCTATTGTAGTGGAACCAGAGGAGACAGCTCTGTTTCCCTGGGAGATAATTAAGGGCCGGACCCATCAGGAACTATTGAACGGAGGAGGATAGACACCACACACACACACACACACACACACACACACACACACACACACACACATACATATAAAGTGGCTAAGTGTGTGTGGAGTGTGATGGTAATAGCAGTGATAACGGGTTACATTTAAAGAGCTTTTCACACTTTCACGCTTTTAACTCCTCCTCGCGTTGATCCCTCGACCCCCAACTTTGTAACTCCTTATTCCTCCTTCTCTTTTTTTCTTTCTCCTCGCCCTCTCCGCTTCTCGTCCTCCAATGTTCTTTTCCTCTCGTTCTTTCTCCCGCCTCACCCAACTCCCTCCATGCTTTCCCTCAGGTGGTCGTATCAACTACGGTGAGCGTGGAGGGCCACGTCCTGTCCGTCTCTGACAACATGTTCGTCCACAACAACTCCAAACATGGCCGACGGGCCCGCAGGCTCGACCCCGTGGAAGGAACTCAGTCCTACCTAGAACATGGTAACACAAGAGTGTGTGTGTGTGTGTGTGTGTGTGTGTGTGTGTGTCTGTGTGTTAGTGTGTGTGTGGGTGTCTCTGTCTGTGTGTGAATCTGTGTGAGTGCAAGCAGCATGGCCACCAGATGGTTGATGGTTTAATCCTATCAGGTGATTCCTGCCCCTCCATCTGGCTAATCCAACCCACTACACACACACACACACACACACACACACACACACACACACACACACACACACACACACACACACACACACACACACAATGCATGGTGTGTTGCTCTGTTTGTGTGTGTGTGTGTGAATCTAATATCATTATGATTCTTCTTCACAAACACACCCAGACTATGGGATGTTGTTGTAATTCAGATGAAGGCTGATAATCAGACACACACACACACATACACACACACACACACACACACACACACACACACACACACACACACACACACACACACACACACACACACACACACACACACTTTCATTTTCTGACAGATGAGCTTTTATTTTGGGGACACAGGATCGGATATAAGCTCACACACACACGACGCTCACACAATGCTGAAGTGACATAAAGCCGACTGTATCCATTCTGTCTGCAGCATTAAGACACTTAAACCCTCTGTGTGTGTGTTTTCATCTGTTTCATATCATCACTTTAGAAATGAGCGCCCCTGATCTCGCCTCAGTCCGGCTTTTGGATCAAAATAAGAGCGCAGGTTCTGTCACAGCGATAGAGTCACAGCACAGTCATTATAAATACAAGAATAAGAACAACAACATCTTCATCTTCACACAATCATCAGACCATTTTTAAAAACAGTTAATTAATTTCCTTCCAGAGTGACTCATCTGTGTCGTACATATCTTTGTTTTTTTGTTTATTTGTGTTTGTGAGAAAACACTGAAGCTTTCAAAGGGTTCGACTGAGTCTCAAGGTCCACTTAAACAGAGACAGCCGAAGTGATGTTTTAATTTTGGAAAACTTTGTTAAATTATTCAGATAATGTGCCTTTTTCCCTGCATGTCAGTGTTTATTCAAGCAGTTTAAAAAGTCCACAAAAAAAGGAATAAATAAGTGTTTATAAATAGTGAAGAGGATAAAAACTCAGCTTCATCTTAAAGTAGAAATCTCACTTCTGAATAACTTAGTGTTTGAAATGTGTGCTGGCAAAGTCCCTCGCCAAAATCTAAGGGTGGAGCGTGAAGAAGAGCTGGGGGATTATTGAAAAAGATGTTATCATGATTGAAATCAAATCATTATTTTATTTAAATTTGAAGGCAGA
Source organism: Notolabrus celidotus (assembly GCF_009762535.1). NCBI lineage: Eukaryota > Metazoa > Chordata > Actinopteri > Labriformes > Labridae > Notolabrus > Notolabrus celidotus. The sequence goes on from NC_048276.1 coordinate 5,389,721, forward strand.
TTTTTAGTCCTGAGTGAAAGTTGAGAAACCAGACAGTTTGTTAGCTTGTATCTGGGATTTTAGTTCTTTGATAAGCTTCTTGAATCCCTCATTTCTGACAGTGCTAACAGGAAGCACTTTTGTGCAAGAGGAGTTTTTTGTGTTTTTTGCATGATTTGATTTAAATTTAAAACAAAGATATATCAAATTCTAAACTGTGTATCAGTTTATAGATTATTGTTTTGAGTAGTGCACCCCCCTTTAAGATTACTAAAGGTCACAGGCTGAGTGATGGTTTCCCACAGTAAGGCAAGAGGATTCTTGAGCCTGGTGGGACAGCTCAGGGTGTTTTTTACCCTTTTCTATCCATTGTTGATCTGTGGTGGAAAGATGAGGAGGGAGGCAGAGGACTCAAGAGGTTATATTGTGGACCAAGGCACCAAAATAAACACATAAAGAAATAAGGAAGTAGAGAAATAAAGAGGTAAATAAATAAAGACAAGGGAAGAAAACAGTGCAGTGAAGGCATCATGGTTATTCAGTGTTCAGTTGTCCTACGGTCGCGGTGGACATTAAACATGTCTTAAATGCACAGCAGAAGTTGTCTCTGTGCTCTTCCTTTACCCACATCCTGAAAGTATATTTAATGAAGTGTGTTAAGTTAATAGTTAGTTCTTCAGTGTCGCTGTCGCTCGTTTCCACTGTGTTCCACTCCAAATGTCTTTAAGCCCCGCCTACCTCTCACCTTGCAACATGATTGGCTGTTCAAAGCCGTCTTCTTCTTCTGTCTCATGTTGGGTGGCAACTAGTGTTTAAGGCTCAGTAGTGTCCCATCACTTTCCAGTGGTTGGGGGGTGTAATTACAGGTTTAATCAAATTTGTATTGAACATTTCGCATATTTATATTGAGAAAAATTACAGCACGATAATTATTGTTATCGAATTATCACCCAGCCCTAGTGTGAAGATGCAACAGGGACGAAAAAGCTTCAAACTAGATTTCCCTTTCTGAATAAAACCAATCATCTTTGCACCCTCGACTTCACTGACCTCCTCCTCTCTTCATCCAGGAGCGGCTCCCTGCATCAAAGCCATCAGCCCCAGCGAGGGCTGGACCACAGGCGGCGCTACGGTCATCATCATCGGAGACAACTTCTTCGACGGTCTCCAGGTGATCTTCGGTACCATGCTGGTGTGGAGCGAGGTCAGTCTGCATGTTGTGTCTGTTTCTGTGCCCCGACTGTTGGAAGTAATTCTATATGAAAACACACTTGTCCTCCTGGTAGCTGTGAGTGTGAGTGTGAGTGTGAGTGTGAGTGTGAGTGTGTGTGTGTGTGTGTGTGTGTGTGTGTGTGTGTGTGTGTGTGTGTGTGTGTGCATTTTGGTCTTGTCTCTAATGAGTCCCCGCCCCTCTCCTCTCTCCCTCCTCGCCTACACTCCCTCTGTCTGTCTCTCTCTGCTGATCAAATCAGCACATTCCTGATAGCCATCACTTTAATGCTCACATACATACATTCACACACACACATACACACACACACACACACACATTCTTACACACACACACACACACACACACACACAGCTCACTATCATCCCCCTGTGCGACTCCTCTACCGAATGTTTATTTGTCTTCTGACTCCACTCACCGTGTGAGTTGAGCGACCGTGGCTCCCTTCCAACAACAACACCAAGTGTGTTTGTGTTTGTATGAGTGTGTGTGCATCCTGGCATACATGGATGAGAGTGTGTGTGTGTGTGAGTGTGTGTGTTAAGAGCTGAGGGGTTTGTTTACAGTGCTGAGAGCCACACTTACACACACTAACATGTGTACAGAGTCTCAGTTGAGTTTAGTTCAGACTGACTCAGCTCTCAGGCGTTTCCTTTTGATGGATTTTGGCCAACAGAATGTTTCATTTGCTCTCAGTCTGATTATTGATTCTGAAGTGAGAATAAACAAATTTTTAAACAAATCTTTTGGTGGAAAGTGATTGCATGTTTGCCAAGTTTTCTTTGTCTGCAGATGTCTCTCCTTCCTGCAGAATCATCTCAAAACCCGGGCCAAATAGTGGAAGCTATTTTTAAAATCCAGCCATAAAAATGTGATGCTAAAGAGTCATGTACAGCTCAATATAGAGATTTATTTTTATTATCTGGTAGTTTTTTTTATACGCAGGGAAAATGTTTTTACTTTTTTTCTGCAGCATCATGCCCTATAAAATTAATATTTTTTAAAGATTATTTTTTGGGCTATTTGCCTTTATTGATGGGACAGCCAGAGAGAGACAGGTTAGGCAAGGCAAGGCAAGTCAGCTTTATTTGTATAGCGCATTTCATACACGAGGGCAACTCAATGTGCTTTACATTAACACATTAAAAGCATTGGAGACATTCAGACAAGCATAAAAGAACATAATTAAAATGACAAATATGATAAAACAGAAAAGAAAAGGAAAATGACAAATATATTAAAAATTACATTAAAATTTTAATTTAAAGTGAGTTAAAATGAGCTAAGATAGGAAGGCAGTGGTAAATAAAAAAGTCTTAATCTGTGATTTAAAAGAGGTGAGAGTTGGAGCAGACCTACAGCTTTCAGGGAGTGTGTTCCAGATATGTGGAGCATAATGACTGAACGCTGCTTCACCATGTTTCCTTCTGACTCTTGGGACTGAAAGCAGACCAGTACCTGATGACCTCAGAGGTCGAGGTGGTTCATAAAGTAGCAGCAGATCAGCCTAAACCATTCAGTGCTTTATAAACCATCAGCAGTATTTTAAAGTCTATTCTCTGACAGACAGGAAGTCAGTGTAGGGATCTAAGAACTGGAGTAATGTGGTCTACTTTGTCGGTCCTTGTTAGGACTCGAGCAGCAGCATTCTGTATGAGCTGCAGCCGTCTGATGGACTTCTTAGGGAGTCCTGTAAAGACCCCGTTACAGTAGTCTAGTCTGCTAAAGATAAATGCATGGACCAGTTTTGTTTTTTTTTGGACCAGTAATGTCAATCAATCAATTAATCAAGCTGTATTTTTAGAGTTCCTTTCATGCAAATCAAATGCATTTTAAAGTTCTTTACAGTGATTGGAAACAAGAAAGATGCAGAAATTAAATGATGGCAAAATATACAACTTATTAAAAAACAAAATAGATCTTGAAGTAGAGACTCATGCACACCAGCAACAAAAAAATATATGTAATTTAAAATTAAGTTACAGCATCAAAATAAAAATAAGAATATAGATAGAAAAAAAAAACATTAAAAAGGGTAAGGATAAAAGTTGAAGATAAAATAAAGGCACTAAAATTATCAATAAAAACTGAGGAAACAAGTAATAAAAAAACAAAAAAATACAGATAATAAAATCAATGTAAAACATTAAAATAATAAAATTATGAAACCCTACGTAAAAACGAAACTGAATAGATCAGTTTTCAGTTTAAATTTCTCAATATTGAGGCGCCGTTGGCCTAGCGGTCTAAGCATGCACCCCATGTACAGAGGTCAGAGTCTTTGTCACAGTGGTCGCATTTTCAACTCTCAGCTGCATGTCTTTGCCAGCTCTCTAATCCCCATATTTCCTGTCTCTCTTCAGCTGTCCTATCAAAGAAATAAATAATGATAAAACAAAATAATAATAATAAGTCAAAATATTAAAGGCCCCCAAAAATATACCTTGCAAAATCATAAAAAAAAAAACAGAAATAGAACAAATATAAAAGCATTAAATGTAACAATATATCCAGGATTTCAATAAATACCTACAGATATAAATTGCATTTTAAGTTCATTCCAGTAATTGAGCAGTTGTTGTTTATTTTGCATGCAAACATGGAACATCTGAGTAAAACTGGAAAATAAGTTTTGCAAAAATCCAAACCACATTAAAACCTTCCAATCCAAAAACTCAAGTAAATATTGCAGAGGAGCTCCTGCAGGACAGCTCAGAGCATTCAGTAATGACCAAAACCAGATCAAGGGTGAGAGTTGAAGCATCAGTTCGTTGATGGTTTACTACAGAGACGTCTTAAAGCATTGTGTAAACCAGCAGTTGTCAAACTGTGGTTCAGAAACCCCCAAGAGTCTTTGAGAGTTTTCCAGGAGTCCCCACTAATTTATGTTCATTATATTACATGACCAAGCAACAGAAGTGTAGGAGGTATGGTGGTTTTGGTCCTGGGTTTGATACTCTCTGTGTCAAAGCATCCTAAAGTAAAAGTCCCATCAGACGTGGACTTCAGGGACGCGGGGATTGTTGGATTTCTGAAGTTGTCTTCTGAAGAGATGTGTAGTAAATTGTTTTGTGCTTCCTTCCTCGTCTAGTTGATCACGCCACACGCCATCCGAGTGCAGACGCCACCCAGACACATCCCCGGGGTCGTGGAGGTCACCCTGTCCTACAAGTCCAAACAGTTCTGCAAAGGCACACCAGGAAGATTCATCTACACAGGTAGGCCGACACACACACAGGCACACACACTTGATTAAAAAACACTCTCCTTACTTCTGTTTCCTTGAGGTCAGTATTTTTTTCACATGTGTTTGTATGTGTAAGAGCCGGTGTCTGGTGTGTTTGTGTGTGTGTGTGTGTGTGTGTGTGTGTGTGTGTGTGTGTGTGTGTTGCAGTTCACTCTCAGGCCAGACAGTGTTGAACTAATGACTGTAGATTAGTCAACATTAACGAGCCGCACTCGTTACAATGCTGCCATAATCACAGGCTCGTTAAAGCAGCTACAATTAAACAGTCTGCTTTTTATAGGCCTCCATACTGAAACTATTAGTGAAATCATCCAGAACACCCAGTTTACCAACACACACACACATACTAAACACACACACACACACACTAAACACACAACATGCTGGAAAACGATTGAGTGATTTCTGACCGGATAGCTGACAGTGAATGAGGGTTTTCCTGCTGTTGAAGTAAAACGAGAGAACATGTGTGTGTGAAGGTTTTTTGCACATACATGTGGAATCGGATGGAGGTGATGTGATGTCTGGTATTGATCCACTCAACATGGCTCCATCACATCACACCATAACGATGACGTCATTCAGATAAAGAGAGAGAAACTGCTGCTGTGTAAATTCTGAGCGTTACAGACCTTTAATGACCCAATAAACCCGAGATGAATATGAGGATTTAGACCTGATCAATGAAGATGAAAAAACTCTCTATGGATTAAATGTCAGATTTAGTGTTTCTCATAAAAGCTTGAATATTTCTTGTTTGATAGAAAGTGATGAGCTCTGCATTTCAAGCTTCATCTACAGACGTTTGTTCTCAATAACTCCAAGTTTTTCTTTTTTCTGAGGATTAGTTTTTGACCTTTTTTTGCCTTTCAATCAGTCAATCTTTATTTATATAGCGCCAAATCACAACAAATGTTGTCCTCAGACTCTTTCCAAACAGAGCAGGCCTAGACCGTATTCTATGTTCTATTATTAATAAAGACCCAACATCAAGACAGGATAAGATCCAGTCCCATTTTACAGACAGGACTCAGTCTGATCTCATCTTAATCCACCATGAGCAGAGCACTTTGCAGCATTTAGCAAGTTACAGTGGCAAGGACAAACTTCCTTTAACAGGCAGAAACCTCCAGCAGGACCAGACTCATGTTAGACACACATCTGCTGAGACCGAGTTGGAGAGAGAGTGAGAGAGAGAGATGATAGTGGTCAGACAGATAGTAGTAGTAGTGGCTGTTGCCGCTGGAGTCCAGTACGTCCATAGCAGCAGGATGTCTACTGCAGCTCAGAGGAACCTACAAGACAAGGGATCTCAGGGACTCCAGAAAGGTCTATGGTTAGTGACTTTATTGAGAGACAGGACAGTGGAGAGAGTAGAAAACAGTAAGCTTGACGAGCAACAGGGCCCATAAAAAACAAACAAGAGAGCTCAAACAAAAAATGTAATCAGACATCAAGAAAACTAAAGCAAAAGACCCAGACAACGATCTAAGCTTATATCACAGGCGACACAAAAAACAAATAATGTGTACTGAATCCAGAGGGACCAAGAAAGTAAGACGATTAAGAATATAGAAGGAAAGAAAGAATAAAAAGGAGCTACGAGCAGTGAAAAGGAATAAAGCTCTAAAGAGGTGTAGAGGCAATAAGGTGAAATAAAAGCAATCAATAAAATCCTGAATATAGATAAAGCATTTAAGGATAAAGTCAGAAGGAGAATAAATTAATCAAATCAAATCAACTTTGTGCTTTACAACAGACAATGAGGAAAACAAAGAGAAAAATAAATAAAAACAACACAAATAGAGGAAGAGAGAGAAAGAAGAGTAGTAAGAGAAAGAGATTCACAGTAATAATGTTTAGTTTTAGTTTATTATTCATCATGCCATTCACCAAAAAGGTGTCCAGCCCATAGAGACTTACAAGACACTACAAAAACAAAATAGGAGCAACAACATAAGATGAAAAAGAGGAGCAGTTACAATACTGCACATGTCCAGCAATGGCAAGTGATTAAAAAGCATAGTGGTACACTTCAGACATTTAAAGCTGGGGTTGGTAATCAGATTTAGATACACTTTTTGTCATACTGGTTAAAATGCTCTTTATGTCCTGATGGCAATCAATACATGATGTGTTCCTAAAAAAGAGTGAAAAAAAAATGCTATCTACAGCCAGAGTAAACCTGGGAAAACACCAACCAATCACCGTTTTTGGCTCCCCAAATTTTAAACCAATCAAATCCCGTCCAGCCGTTCTGCCCGCCTCCTGCACGTACATTTCCCCAGCGTGCACTCCTCCGAGTCCCCGTCTCCTGCCTCTACTTCCCCTGACTCTATTTACTGCCCCTCTCGCTCGTCCTCGGGCCTGTCCCCTCTGACCTGATGAGGTGCATTGCTCAGGACTGTAGTCCGGATCAGAGTCTAAAAAGCTCTCACCAACAAGCAGAATAATTAATGACGTTCAGTAAGTCCTACAGAAAATATATATTTATTGTAGCGTCCGTCCGGACGCTGTAGTGATGACGAGCCGATTCGTGAACACGTTGATCTTTAATAACCGGTCACTGTCGGCCGTGATCACGACAACCAACAAAACAACAATCAATGTTTGAATGAATGAAGAACTTCTCCTCTTGTCTCTCCTCTCTACCACTCGCACACGCTACACCTCTCCTGATGCCTTCACTGACCGTCAACACTGTAGGAATTAAGAACATCTACACTGAACACGTTTAACAAACAGTAGAGCTGTTACAGTATTATATATGTGTTATAACTTTTCTCCTGATATCGTGTCACCGGTACAACTGGATAATGCTAGAATGACAGTTGTGAGTGCTAACAGCAGCCATGTTTGTTTGTGTTTTTAACTTTCACTATGACAATGTTTTGGTGAGGTCCAGTTTTGAATCAGTCACGATCATATGGTCGAGAATCAGCGGCGCTCGTGCATGTGAGCGGGGGGGGCGTCGTTTTGGAGGAGCTCCGAGGGAGGAGGGGAGGGGTTAGACGGAGTCATGAGGAAAAGCTATATTCAAATTCATGCTGGTTTTCCGAGACTACCAACCCCAGCTTTAACAGTGACAACAACTCAATCAGACATAGAGTGCTCCTACGCTGCTGAACAGCATTTAACACAAACTGAGCACAGAGTAGTCTAAACATTAAAGTCAAGAAGAGGCCAAAATAAACATTATATTTTATGAAATTCAACCTCTAATCAAAACATAAAGTTGTGCTCATAGGTTTACATACCCTGACAGAATTTGTGATTTTTCGGCCATTTTTCAGAGAATACGAATGATAAGAGAAAAACTTTTTTTTCACTCATGGTTAGTGGTTGAGTGAAGCAACATTTTTATCAAACAACTGTGTTAGGGGCGGCTGTGGCTCAATGGGTAGAGTCGGTCGTCTATCAATCGGAAGGTTGGCGGTTCGATCCCAGCTCCGCCAATCACATGCCGAAGTGTCCTTGAGCAAAACACTGAACCCCAAATTGCTCCCTCTGTTGTTCAGAGGTGTGTGAATGTGTACGAATGAGATCAGCCAATACTGTTGGTCCCTCACTACATAGCAGCCTCTACCATCAGTGTACGAATGGGTGAATGTGACGAGTAGTGTAAAAGCGCTTTGAGTGGTCAGAAAGACTAGAAAAGCGCTCTATAAGTACAAGTCCATTTACCATTTACTCTTTTTATATCATAAAGACAACAGAAACTACCCAAGAAACCATAAATTCTGCCAGGGTATGTAAACTTATGAGCACAACTGTACATATTCCTGGGATTAAACATATTTTTTTACACCATTTAGGAAAAGAAAAGAAGGTTTTAGTATTTTAGTATTTCAGAATTTAACCCTTAACTCACACTGATGACTACAGTAATGACAAGAAAGACAATTAACAGTGCAATGAAAGCTATAAGAAGCTAAAATTAAATAACACAAGGTGAAGACATAAAAAGAGATAGAAGCATGATATGCAGATAAAGGGAATAAAGGAAGGATCAATGTTGTTGCTGATGTATATAAAGGCATCAGTGTTCATTTTAGTCTGTTTCGTAACCTCCTAAAAAAAAATCCTGAATCAAGCTTTTATTTTGAAAATAAATAAAGGTAAAACATGAAGGTAAGTTTAGAGAGATTTTATGACATAGCTATCAAGTCACATGTTTGCAAAGTAATCCAAAAATACAAATCTGTAAGAAGTCATTTTGCTGACTAGACAGAAAACTCAGCGCCCCCTTTAGGAGCTTTCTTGCTGCACAGTGCAAAGTGCAAAACATCAAATGAGAGAAGGTTGGATTTCAGCACAACAGCACTAATAAAAGCACTTAAAGATCTTCCTCTCAGCGGCGTGAGGTGTTTGAAAATCTCATGTCGCTGCTTTCTTTGCTCTGAAAAGGTTCCCGGCCTCTTAGCCTCCCTCACTGTTCTCCTGTCCAAACATTTTTGCTCCGACCCCGAGGCGAGTCGGCCGGTAATTGGTCCGTCTGGTGTCTAACTGCGTCTCCTATTGGGCGGAGATGACCTCTCGTGACCTTGTGATTGGCTGATGGCTTCAACATGTGACCCAGGAAACACGATCTGTAGCTGCGGTCGCCGAACCCCGCCTGGAGGTTGACTTCTCTCTGGAAGCCACGGGTGAAAGGTCGCGGCGGTGAGAGCTGATTGGCTGATGTGGTTTTTGCAGTGCTTTAGCAGTGTGCGGTTGCCTCTGGGTGTGAGGAGCGAGCAATTAAACACACACACACACTTGCACGAGGAGATATGCACACGCACACATGCAGAGGGCCGTGTTCTATACCACACACACACACTTTCAAACAAGAGAGAGAGTTTAAAGTAATTGTAAATCAGAGAGATATGAGGGGAAGATGGTGGGTAGTCTGGTTAACAGATGGTCTACTACACACACACACATACACACATTTCACACACACACACATAAAGAGCTGTAGGATTGCTTTATCAGCCTTGTGGGGGAAATAAACATTGTCAACATCACACACTCATAAATACACACACTATGGTAAAAGTGAGAATCAATACATGCACACACACGAACACACACATTCATATATAGAGCTGATTTATTGTCAGTGCAGCTGCAGAGGGAAAATCCATACCACAGAAGAAGAAACTTTCTGCAAATGCTGAGAAATGTCACAATTTTACATTTTTCTCTCTTAAACATGTCATTTCATATTTTCTGACAAACTCAGAATCACAGAAAAGAAAGAGAGAATCATAATAAGAGAGAGAAAGAAAGGTGGACTTATAAAAACCAGGCTGTAAAGTATTGATCCAGTCATAAGTGGATCATGCAAACTGTAATACACACATGCAGATACACACATGTTCCCCCACACACACACTCACACACACGCAGAAAGTCCCAGAGAAGAAGAGTTCAGGAGAAAGAGATCTCATAAGGGGAAGAATGAAGCAATAATTCAGTGGTATTGAACTGCTGGCTGGCCAGGGAATCGATTTCACCACACCTCCTCCTCTTCCTCGTCTCCTTCTTCCTCTTCTTCTCTCTCTCCTTTCACCCACTTTCACCCTTTCTTCTTCTCCTCCACCTCTCTGTCTCGAGTCTTCGCTTTAAACGGCGTCTAAACAGAAAAAACTTCTGCATAATAAATGAACGCAAATCCTCCGCAAACAGCCCTCAATGCCGAAAATACCTCTCCTTTTTTTCCGCTCTCTCTCTGCCGCTTCCCCCTCTTTCTCTCCCTCCGTCTGCCTCCTCTCTTCACGTTTTATTGTGAAACAGGAGTGGAGGGTCTGTCCTCATGAAACTTCTATGAGTATTGATCCGCGGGCAGCTCTGGAGTCTGAGAGGAAGAGCGAGGCTGGAGGAGGAGTGATGGAGGAATGGATGGATGAAAGTGGCAGAAGGTGTAGTTAAGAAAGAGGGGGAGGATGAAGGAGCAGAAGAGGGTGGGAGGAGGGAGGGGTAAAGGAGAGCAGGAGGGGTTCATGCAGAGATGCTTTCATGAGCATCAGAGCGGCAGAATGAGGCGAGGAAACAGATTCAGGCTTTAAGTTTTGTCGAGCTAATGTCGTGAGAGCGTGTCAGGAAATGTTACATTTTCTAGAGAAGAAGAACACAAGTGATTAAAAGACTCTGCATGTTTGTATCAGTCACTTAGGGAACATAGCACTGACATGTGTGCACACTCTTTCACAAGTTATAACTGGCTGAGGTTTGTCTTAGTAACCTTGGAGGGAGTTCACCAAGAATGGACTGTTTATGCCAAGAATTGTGCATCTCATCTTTGCGCTCGCTATCAGCTCTCTGCAAAGCTCTAATTCACAAAGCTAATTGCACTAATGACACTCAAACGAAATCCAAATCCGCATCCACAAAGTTCTGCAGCTCTGTGCAGTCTACTCCAGTTATGTGACTTATTATTGTGATGGAAATAAGCTGACTGCATCTCCTCTCCCTGCTGCACAGAGCTGCACCGTGCGCTCTCCTCCTGATGGCGCTAAATTCGATCCACGTATGTTGAGCTGAGCTGAGATGTGACACAGATTTTTGTATACAGCTTACCTCCTTGAGCAAGTTAGCAAATGCAGCTCATGTGGGGTTGAACCACACACGATGCCAGACTCATTTAACTCATGGTAATGACAAAAATAGAAATGTCAGTGTCATTAATCAGAATCAGAAATACTTTATTTACTCTGAGGGGGGGAAATTCAGTTATTAAAGAATGCTCTTATACACAGTATGAAAAAAAAGTCAAAATATTAATAGAAAGAAGAAATAAAATAAGATATAAATTTGAATAAAATAAAATAGGATAGTAAATAAAGTATATAAGTGGTTAGAGTTTTTGCCATTGTTAGCTGTTAGCTATCCCAGCTAGCTACGTTAGCTAAGCCGTCGATGGAGACGTTGTGGTTGGGAATATCCTCATGCAGCCACATTTCTATAAAGCACATCATGCTGCATTCCCGAATCTCCGTCTGACTCCTGGCTAGTGCTGTTAGCTCGTCCATCTTATTAGCCAGAGATCTCACGTTGCCAATGATGAGAGAGGAGAGACACGGCTTCTATCTTCTCTCCATAAACCTCCATCTTCTTGAACCAGCTCTCCTCCCCCGGAGCTAATACAGTGATTACAGTGGGAAAACCTCGGTCACATGACTCTAGCTGTCCGGCTGTCCTGCTCCGTAGACGTTGGGTTTTGAAACTTTGTTGAAGGTAGACTTCAAAATCAGGAGCAGATATACAATCCATCTTTTGAGCTACTTTGGAAAACACAGCTGATCTTACATGAATGCGCTTCAAGGAAAGATGTATCAAGGTTGTGTTTTGGGAAAGGACACTGAAGTTTGCTCAGCCTCCATGTGTCCATATGAATTCCTTACAATCATAAACTGTGCAGAAGTGGGAAAGCCATCTTTAGCTAAGAGTATATGTGTGTTTTGGTTTGGTCCGTGCTCTCTGCCTGATATCACCGATGGCTCTTACAACTGATGTGTAATCAATCGGCTGCTTTTGCTGCGCTGCTTCTATTTCTGTGCCTCTGCAGCAAGAAACCACCACAGAAAATCGTTGGAGAAACCTGACCTTTTGGTGTCAGAGTACACACACACACACACACACACACACACACACACACACAGAGATCCAGAGAGGCCGACTAAAACCCATAAACACACGAATGTTCTCATAACATCTGATGATTTAAGCGACATATTGTTCTATAAATAAAGACTCAGTTGGAGACATTTTAGGCCTGAAGCTTTAAAACCACTCACAGCTATCCTGTTATGAACATTTTGTGTGTTTAAGTGTGTGTGTGTGTGAGAGTGTGTGTGTGTGTGTGTTATATTTGTAACTGTACAGTTAAAAGTCTTCAGTCCCTCGAGATGCACAGAGTGTGTGGATCTGACACTGGCAGTTAATTCTGACAGTTGATATCCCACCGACTGTTAGGCAGCTGTTTCTCCTCGTTTATTTTTCTCAACCGTATCTTACTTTAGATTATTTCCCGCCTCTTTAGGATGGTTTGACACACGCTCTCTTCTCCTCTTACCTCCTCTAAGCACAACATGCTGATATCAGGATTTGTCCACCCCGTTGTTTTTTTTGGAAATGAAGTTTTGGGGAATGTTTGTTTGTGTGGATTCAACATCTGGTATTTTACAGCTCATAATTTATGAAGTTTTCTTGCTAACAAATTGAGTGTTTCAGAACATAACAGAAACCAGAGACTTGGGTGTGATGTGATAATTAGACAAAAGCCCTCATAAAACACACACACACATGCACACACACATTCGCACACATAAATATGAAGAAACCAGCAAACAAAACAAATTCTGAAACATTCATCTGTAAGTAATTTGTCAGTGCTGGATGTGGAAAGTACCAAATATCACTCCAGCTGCACACTTGGACATCCCACACTGAAACACATAAACACACACACATGCACAGATGCAGTGACTGGGATCGCTACACACACACGTTCAGTTCAGATAAATCAACACACTTTAAAGCGTTGTCAAGCTTTCAGAGCCTGACTTGATTGACGTATTGATTGGCTAGAGAAGATAGAGAAACATAATTGCGACATTAAAGTAACACTAAGCGTTCTTTAAACCCCTTCATGTTAAACCTGCGGTGTCATTATCATACAGGTGCTTTTCACAGCATTAGTAACTCCATCAGGTCTCTCCTTCTCTGCACCTGTGTGTGAACGTTAAACCATCTGCAACCCGTCACGAGGTTTCTGTCAATGATCCGGACTCTAGATCATCAGACTCTCATTATGAGATTGTTTAAAGGTTCCTGTCACTAAAATTACCTCCTCATTCACTCCTCATTGTGTTTGATTGGCTGATTAAATCAGGCTGTTTCAACATGAGGCTGAGGCAGGAGATGAGTCCAAATACTCCTCTTCTCAGAACACAGCTGGATTATGAACATTATTCAAAACATCTGCAACACAAGAGAGAGCTGATGCACCTGCAGAACTCTGACCCCACTAAACTCCTGTAGCAGTCTACAAGTCAAGTAGTTAGTTAGTTAGTTAGTTAGTTAGTTAGTTAGTTAGTTAGTTGGTCAGTCATTCATTCATTTAGTTAGTTAGTTAGTTAGTTAGTTAGTTAGTTAGTTAGTTAGTTAGTTAGTTAGTTAGTTAGTTGGTCAGTCATTCATTCATTCATTTAGTTAGTTAGTTAGTAAGTGGGTGGGTGGGTGGGTGGATCGGTCGGTCGGTCGGTCGGTCGGTCGGCCGTTTGTTTGTTTGTTTGTTTGTTCGTTCGGTCGGTCGGGTTGTTTGTTTGTAAGTAAGTTAATTGGTTAGTTAGTTAGTAAGTTAGTTAGTAAGTGGATGGGTGGATGGGTCCGTCGTTCATTCATTCGATCGGTCGGTTTGTTGGTTCGTCGTTTGTTTGTATGCTTGTTAGTTAGTTAGTTAGTTAGTTAGTTAGTTAGTTAGTTAGTTAGTTAGTTAGTTAGTCGGTCGGTCGGTCGGTTGTTTTGTTTATATGTTAGTTACTTACTTACTTACTTACTTACTTACTTACTTACTTACTAAGTTAGTCAGTTTGTCAGTTAGTTAGTTAGTTAGTCGGTCGGTCGGTCAGTCGGTCGGTTGTTTTTGTTTATATGTTAGTTAGTTAGTTAGTTACTTACTTACTTACTAAGTTAGTCAGTTTGTTAGTTAGTTAGTTAGTTAGTTTGTTAGTTAGTTTGTTAGTTAGTCGGTCGGTCGGTCGGTCGGTCGGTCGGTTATTTTGTTTATATGTTAGTTAGTTAGTTAGTTAGTTAGTTAGTTAGTTCGTTAGTTAGTTAGTTACTTACTTACTTACTTACTTACTTACTTACTAAGTTAGTTAGTTAGTTAGTTAGTTAGTTAGTTAGTTAGTTAGTTAGTTAGTTAGTTAGTTAGTTAGTAACTTAGTTACTTAGTTAGTGGGTTGGTAGGTCTGTGGGTCGGTGGGTTTGTTATTTGTTTGTTTGTTTGTTAGTTAGGGGTCGGCTGTAGGTCAGTTGGCTGGGTTGGTTGGTGGGTTGGTTAGTTAGTTGTTACTTAATAAGTAAATTTTTATTCATCATGTCATGCACCAGAAAAGTGCCCAGCCCGAATAGACTTACAATACACTACTAAACAAAACAGGATAGGAACAACATAAGAAGAAAAATAAACAAAGGAAAGAACAATCAAACTACTGCACAGTTAGAGCACCTACACTTTAGAACAGCCTGCCAGAGGAGATCAGACTTGCAGAGTCAGTCTCTCATAGAGTGTGTGTTGATAGAGAAATGAGCTATTCAGACTAAACCTTTTTTGAACCAGTCTGTAAACATGTTTATTTATGCTGATAAAGATCGTCTTCTTTGAATGGGTGTGTATGTGGTTTCCTTTGTGTCTGCAGCCAGCCTCTAGTGGACGCTCGATGAACTGTAGTTTATAACACTTCTGCATTGGCATCAACTATCGAGGCAGAAGGTTTACCACTTACGAGCAGCATCTGCCGTTAGGCAACAATTTATCATGAGAGGATGAGTAGTAGACCACTGAGGGGATTGGCACACCAATCTAACCATTAGCACATGCTGTGACACACCACCACCCACTTTCTGATCTCACTGTCACTCTAGTTCTTTAAGTCAGAACAACCTGAACATCCTTGTTGTACGAACCCTTTGACAATCTCTAAACTCATTATCATGAAATTCGAAAGTCTCATGTCTGATTTTGAACTGCCGACCTCTCAGTCTACCCCTGCCTCTCTCACCTCCAGGCCTCTGTGGGCTCAGAGAGATCACGCTGAGCAGGTTCATTATCGCACAACCAGCTTTTTCAAAAGAAGAAGGAGGAAAAAAAAGTACCTCGACAGCAGCAGGGTGGTGCTCAGAAACAGAATGTCACAAAATGTTATGTCAGACTCCCCCACTGGTTGGAACAGATGTTGTGATCCTGCGTCTGTTTATCATGCGTGCAGGCTCAGGTGGAGTTCCTGCAGCGTTAAAGGTGTACAGTTTATTTTCATACACTCAATCTACTGACATCTGATGTGAAGTGGAATTATTATCCACAGTTTTAGACAATATGCATATTCTTTTAAACAGTTATAATGGCTTTATGGAGATTTCAGCTGCAACATGAGGTCACCACTGAAGACTGACTGATTTCCAGACTTTTCTAAGAAGAATAATGAAGAAAAGCTTCTTTTAAAAACATTTTTATCTCCTTTTTATTTCCTCATTCTCTTTTTCTCTTATCTCCTGCAGCACTAAACGAGCCAACCATCGACTATGGCTTCCAGAGGCTTCAGAAGGTCATCCCTCGACACCCCGGGGACCCTGAGAGGCTGCCAAAGGTACAAACACAACTTCCCCTATATTTACTCCTTCTTTACTCATTCACTGATATTTGATAAAGAACCTTGAACAAACTCTCTCTATCTCTTTTTTGAGACTTCAAATAGAAAAAGAAACTATAGCCTCTGCAGAGATCAAACAACAACTTTTCAGTAACATTCATCTGCAGTGAGTCGCTCTGCTATCAAAGAGCAGAGATGCACACACATTAATCCACAACTACAAAATAATTTTGTGTTTACGTTTTGTTTGTTCTGCGCGAGTACATGTTTTCAAACCTCCTGTGGGTTGTGTTTTCACCTCTCAGTGAACTCTGCGTGTGTGTGAGCTGCTTAACCTCGCTTACAGGGTGAGAGTTTGAATCTTTCACAGATCAGAGAGTCACATCTGATTATTTGTTTATCAGCTGGAGATCAAATGCAGAGTTTAAAGCGCAGCAGATGTAAACAATTAACACCAAAAGATGAGCTCGGCTTTGATTCCAGAGTCTGTCATCTCCACACGTACACGCAGGGCGACATCTCAAAGTGCATGTGTGTGTGTGTGTGTGTGTACTTGTGTTTTGTGTGTATTCGTTTGAGCCTGACCTGATGGAACCTGCCTCACAGGGTGGGCGGGGTCGTGACCTTACACACAGCTGCTGTTGATTGGGTCCCCATCCTTAACTGGAGCTGATCCAGGATTGGCTGTCTTAAGCTGTGACATCATTAAAGAATGGGTGCTGGCCATGATGCGATTATGCGGCTATGATGTGATGTCATCATGGGCGTGAGGCTGACACCCTGACTCCTGCACATGTGTTACCAATAGAAGCAATGGGAACGTGTTCAACACATCACACACACAAAGTTCTTCTTCTTCTTCTGAAAGCTGTTATACAACGAGGTTTATGGTTTAGATTTATTATGAGAACAGATTCTGTGGGATGATGCACCTGCTATGAATCTTATCAGACCATCAAATCCCCATTATCAAGTTTTTATCACAACAAAACTTCCTGAAGTCAATCCAAGAAGGATTAATACCTTGCAGAACTGTTCATAGAGTATGTGTATTTATACATTCAGTACAGCATACTTTGTTGGGGTTCCTCTACTATGTATTACTATATCAGTGAGGCATAGCATGGCCTACATGCATGGCACTGCTGAGGTTGTATTGAAGCTTAGGTTGATTTGATGGCAGCAGTTTGTCCTCATCATTTGGTCGAGTGTTTCTCATCTTCCTCCTAACATAATTCATAGATTCTCTATTGGCTTTAGGTCAGGCAATTTAAGGGCCAGTCAAGCCCAGTAATATCATGGTCAGCCTAACATTTGGTGGTAGTTTTGGCGCTGTGGGCAGGTGCCAAGTCCTGCCGGAAAAGCATCTTCAGAAAACTTGCCAGAAGGTGGAAGCAAGAGGAGCTCTAACATCTCCTCATAGACGCTGTGTTGACTTTAAACTTGATAACACACAGTGGACCAACACCAGCAGATGACATACAGTTGTGCTCATAACTTTACATACCCTGACAGAATTTGTGGGTTTTTGGGCCATTTTTCAGAGACTATGAATGATAAGAGAAAAACTTTTTATTCACTCATGGTTAGTGGTTGGGTGAAGCAAAATTTGTATCAAACAACTGTGTTTACTCTTTTTATATCATAAAGACAACAGAAACTACCCAAGAAACCATAAATTCTGCCAGGGTATGTAAACTTATGAGCACAACTGTAAGTAAGAGATAATGTTTGGGTAGCAGGTAATTGTGGGAAATAGAATCCTGACAGGGTGAGATGATGTCTTGTCCCAGCTCCTAATTTAAGACGGTAAATGGTAAATGGACTTGTACTTATATAGCGCTTTTCTCGTCTTTCTGACCACTCAAAGCGCTTTTACACTACTCGTCACATTCACCCATTCATACCTATTCATCACTGATGGTAGAGGCTGCTATGTAGTGAGGGACCATCAGTGTTAGCTAATCTCATTCGTACACATTCACACACCTCTGAACAACAGAGGGAGCAATTTGGGGTTCAGTGTCTTGCTCAAGGACACTTCGGCATGTGACTGCCGGAGCTGGGATCGAACCGCCAACCTTCCGATTGATAGACGACCGACTCTACCCACTGAGCCACAGCCGCCCAAACAAGATACAAACATGTTGTCAATCAATATTGATTTAAATGATTTATGTTTACAGTTTTTAGAAAATAGTCCCAGTGATTCCTCGTCAGTTATCGTTCCATGGTGATGGATTCTTATCTGCCTGTTTTGGTGGATTTAACATGAAACTGTCCTCATTCGGCTCTCCTTCTTCTCTGAGCTCTGCGGTTCACACACCTTTAAAAATAAACTAATGTCACAACTTTGAACCCTGCTGCTATCATCACCACCGCTCAGGGTTTAACTCTCTTTGTAGAGATCGCCAACCTAAAGTTTCTCTCACCTGCTCTGCTCATTGATCATATTGCTGGACAGGATCCAATATGAAAATGTCCATAGCCTGCCGATTTAGCATGCTAACTGAAAGTAACATTAAAGCTAACAGTTTTACCTCACCTTACGGTCTATGGTGTCAACAAGCAGAGGCAAAATGTGCCGGAACTCTTTTGATTGATTTGACATGACGTGTGATCAGTTTGCCTCTGGTGTTGCTCATGTTAGTTAAAGTTAATAACCATTGTCAATGGGGTTTGACCACTCAGAATCAGGCATCTTACACAGCTTGGTAATAATATATATTATATCTGCATTGATGCTGTACCAAAGGCAGCATTTAACTGTAATCACAATCACCTTATAAACGTACCCTCTCAATTTGGCGGTCTATTTAAGCTGCAAGTTTCCAGTCAGTCCCTCTGCCCTCCACCTCTGCTGGGGTTAAACTTTCAGCCCAACAACCCCAGCATCCACCTGCAGGCTTCAGGCAGGGGGTTTAAGATGTTATCTCACAACTCCTCAGATTTCTGCAAGGCGTGATGAGGTCAGAGCCTGAACGCCAAACACAAACGATGCACTGCTGCTGGAGAACAGCATGATTTGTCCGACTGAAAAGTGTTTATCATTAAAAAACTCACATGTTGGTTAGGATTAGAAGCCAAACCTATTGGATGATTTAAGAAGATTGATGATTTTCATGAAATACTTAAAAAAAAAAAAAGTAAAGATTAAAGTGAAGTCATTTATATTTGTTGGAAAATAACCTCTGGTCGAACATTTGACATAAATCATCCTCGTCTGGCTGAAAGTTCAGCCTTTGTTACACCCAGCTGCTTTTCTCTCACAAACACATTCAACTTACAAAAAAATGTAATATCAAGACAGCTCATACTCATATTTTCAAAACAACAACACACCCAAACACTTTACAGAATTTCTTTAGGCAGGAAATCGCCCGAGCAGCATTTGTCTGCATGTGATGCTGCAGAGTAAGAAATGATGTTAGCAACTTAAAGTGTCTGATGCTGTAAGTGTTTGTCGAACCTGCTGGTAAAGGCTGACTCAGGGCCGGGCAAAGGATTGACTCACTCTGACACAAACACAAACACACACTCAGAAGGATTTGTGTGAGGATAACAGCATGACACACACACACCCTGTTAACACACAGTATGTCATGCTTCCACTTCCCTCTCGCTGGATTTCCTTTGAAAGTAAAGAAAACAAAACTTCAGTGCTCATGTTGTTACGTTCATTAATACTACGGGTCATTTGACTCGAGTGATGTTGTTGTTCAGTCCTGGATTGTGAGCTCTCTGTTCCCATGAAGAAAGCTGGAAGAGAGGAGAGGGAAGTTCCTCTCCTTCTCCTTAGTTTACTGTCATCAGTGTGTTTTTCCACTAAACAACACCGCAGAAACTACACTTCCATATACGCATTGATTACCTCAGAGAAGAGTTAACATTTACTTTAACATTTTTAGAAAGAAAACTCAAACTGGGAAAAAGAAAAACTACTTGCGGGTGTATGTTTACATTTTACAGTCATGCGCTCCATTTCTGACCTTCACACCATAGACTGTATAATAACTGGACGTAGTATCCGTGATGTCACCCATCTGTTCCTGAGTGCTGTTTTGAAGACGATCGTCGGCGGGTGCCATATTGGAAATGCTGGACTCAACCTAACTTCTGTCAAGCTAGTGCGAGGTAAAGAGGCGGGCCTTTAGCCTTTTTGCCAACAGCTACAGGGTGCCCGCCTGTCAATGAAGTCAGCCATGCCCTTATTTGGGCAAAACTTTAAGTCAAAAATACCTAGTCACAAAAAAATTCTTCCCGCATACAGTGTAGAGAAATTAGCTACTCAGACTGAAACAGTCTTTTGAACCAGGCTGTAAACATGTTTATTTCAGCTGTAAAGATCGTCTTCTTTGAATGGGTGTGTATGTGGTTTCATGTGTTTCTGCAGCCAGCCTCTAGTGGACGCTTAATGAACTGCAGTTTATAACACTTTTGCATGGGCCTCATATTTTTGAGACGAGAGGTTGCCGCTTGCACTACATGCATATTTCCAAGGACTGTCACTAATGTTTTCTTCTTCTATTGCTATTCAGTGCAGTTAGCATTCTTCTTCTTCTGTAACTTATTCGGGTTAGCAAACAGCTTTAAGACACTCTATCGCCACCGTCTGGCAGGATTACCATATTACAACCAAGCACCGGTGAAAGCAACGAAAAATTGTGCTTAAAAAATATTTGCCTTAACTCTTTGATATTTATTAAGTAAATTCAAATTCAGGCTTTCGAAAATCATGTCCCATCCCTAATCCCGACACATAGAACAACATTTTTCAGTGTTAGGGAAGAAAACATCCTGGAAAAGACTGCATGTAATCCCACTTCGACTCTCTTCCACTGCAAGCTTCTTAATTATACTTCTCTGAGGCTAACACTAACTTAGCACTAATTTAACAGGAGCTCTGACACTTACATCTTCAGTAGTAATGATATTATCGATGTTCTCTGCTTCATACGTAGGCCTCCTCTTACATGGGGTGTGTGTGTGTGTGTGTGAGTGTGAGCGCAGCATGTGTTTTCATTCCTTGGTGATTCATCATGGTGAAGCCATGTGGTCGATCGAACCATGAGACTTTATTACTACTGCCCCCAAGAAGTCACTCTGCGTGTGTGTGTATGTGTGTGTGTGTGTGTGTGTGTGTGTGTGTGTGTGTGTGTGTGTGTGTGTGTGTGTGTGTGTGTGTGTGTGTGTGATCCTGTATCAGTCTTGTTATTCATTTATATGGATGCTGGATTCATGTGTTTTTTGTATGCCTTGTGGAGAAAGTCATTATGTGTGAGGGGGCATGTGTGTGTGCCTGTGTTTGAGTTTGTGTGTTTATGTTTGTGTGTGTGTGTGTATGTGTGTGTTTGTATGTTGGGGAGTCTGTAATGATATAGGTTGGTTGGTATGGTTGGCGCCACATAACACTTGCCAACTATTTGTGAGTATCGATCAGCACTTTTTATTGAAGTTATGAGTCTGTTACAAGCCCAATGAAGAATGCACACACACACACACACACACACACACACACACACACACACACACACACACACACACACACACACACACACACACACACACACACATATATATACAAACAGATAGACAGACACACACACCACACACAGACCTAGACAGACAGACGGGGCAGTGGAGTGTATGAGGGGATTACTGGTGGACAGCCGATTCTATAATTGTTCAGTGAACATTGAGAGGATTTTGTTTTACCCACACAACACACACACACACACACACACACACACACACACACACACACACACACACACACACACACTCTAGTGTTCAGTTGCCAGTTTGTGTCACCATGATCCTTTCAGGATTCATCCATATGTGCACATACATGCACAACCTGTCAACATACACTCTGTGTTTCAGCGAGGACCACTCTCCTCAAAGGAATTAATTATTTGAATGCAGTAAGTGAAAATTAGAGGAATGGCTCTGTTCTGGGAGCTCCCTGCCCTTCCATGTGCCTACTTGGAATGCCAAACCCTGAAGTGGCCAGAGCACACCTCCCCTCCTTTTTCATGTGCATACATAAAAAGCCAAGGCAGGGGGAGCAGCAGCAAAGAGTTGGAGCACAAAACAGAGCAAGCATCAGTGATAAACATGTGAAACTGGTAAAATCAGACACAGCAGAAAAGGAGGAGCTGGGTGGAGGAGAAAGCAGCAATAGAAGGACGGCTAAGGCTGTCTAAATAGAATACCACGTGTAGATTTGAACCTACTAGGAACTTCAAGCTACATGAAACGGTCTGGGACCTTTTTGTTGATTGATTTCCTTCTCCTCTGTCAGAGACCCCCAGCTGTTTACTCCAGATCTCTCAAATATTCATTATTTTTCAGGTACTAAATGTTTTTGTGAGTGTGAGGACCTTGAAATTAAATATTCCAAGGCCTTAATAAAGCAAAACGTAATTATCCAGAGCCAGTTTCTGCTTTATTTGTTCCTAATTACCTGTGTGGGCGACTGGCCAGTTACTGAGAGAGTTAGTAGCAGAAAGGCGCCTTTGAATGCACAAAGAAATCAATCACCAGTGCTGGCTTATAGCGGCCTTGTCACTGCAGTAGAAAACAACTCTACAGGACGATAACCTTCCTCTCTCAGTTTTAATATATTTATACTAGAATCTAATGACTAAAAGGTGACATCTCTGCATAGAAATCACACATACTCACAATGGGTAGTAATTGAATGGACAAGCTTTAGCAAGTGTGTCTACATCCACCTGTTTTATGTGCTTTCTTTCTGTTTGCACGTCAAAAAAGGTCAAAACAAATACAGTAGTCTCGTGTAAGGGTTTATAAAATGCAGCTTAGAGCACAGAAAATACTCAAATTTCACTGACGCACTCATTAAACCTGTCTGAAGTGAATGAGTGGCTTTGACAAAATCCCGGAATTAATACTTGACACAGATACAATTTCTGCATCATTTTCACTGTGTCTTACAGTTTGGGTTAACAGTCTACTTCTTCGTCCAGAAACCACAAATATATGACGATCTAACTTTTTCAGATGCATGATGGTGAACAAAAACCAGTAAATGTTTTCCATGTATGCTTTTGACAACAAGCTAAATCCCAATCTTGTCTCTGTGTTATTCTAATCTCTTCTCTAGTGGTGATCAATTAGTCGGCGTCTCAACCATAGACTGTACACTAAATGTACTCAACTCAACTCAACTTTATTTATAAAGCACTTTAAAACGACCACAGCCGGAACAAAGTGAGAAGAGAGAAGTTAGCTATTAGCTATTTCAAACTAAAATCATTTTTTGAACCAGTTTATTTCTGCTGTAAAGATCGTCTTCTTTGAATGGGTGTATATGTGGTTTCTGGTACTTCCAGAGCCAGCCTCTAGTGGACACTCAAGGAACTGCCGTTTTTAACACTTCCACATTGGCTTTATTTCTTGCAGCTGGAAGTTGCCGCTTAGTCTCAATCCATAAGCAGTTGATGCACTGTAATGTTGTTGGGTTTTCCCTCCACAGCTACTACACAACATGATGCTTCTGTTACCTTCTTGTTTACACTGCTTAATGTCTCATTTCCTCCTCTGTGTGACTCCAGCTCCTTTAGCTTCCCACCAAAAAGACTCCCATAGCTTAGTCACCAAATGTTCTTCGTCTCATGTGAACCTGGAGTTTACACCCCAAAGCTAAAGAGATGAGTCAAAGCTGAATTCTGTTTCCTGTTGCCTTTTAGAAAATCTGACCACAGTTTGATACCTGTGTTTTAAATCTGGTGACTTCTTCTGGTGACTCACTCTGCTGACATCTGTGATGATGTCACACCTCACACTGAGGTCATGTCATCGGCAGAGCCACCATGAGTAATCCTGGAGGTGCACCAACACTCAAACCTGAGACCCTGAAACCTTCTCCCTCTCTCTCTCTCTCTCAGTGTACCTCTGTGTCTCTCGCCCATAATCACTTAGATCCACATGTCGATGTTCACATCAGCATTTAGAGAAGATGAAATCTGAAACCGCACATCCTGACACTATCTCACATCATATTAGTCAGGGGAGACGTTCCCCAGAGGATGTGTGTGTGTGTGTATGTATATCAATACTTCTGTGAGTGTGTGTGTGTGTGTGTGTGTGTGAGAGAGATTGTACCCCACATCCCTCTGAGCCTACATGTAAAGAATGACATCATCCCGCTGCTAGGTGTGACCCAGCATGTACGGCATCCTTAATGGGACATTAGAGGCGGATCAAACAGCTAATGTATCAACATTAGAGAGGAATAAGTCATGTGTGTGTCATGGAGCGTGCACATCATACACACACACACACACACACACACACAAACACACACACACACACACAGATCTGACCCCTCAAATACTCAGCTCAGCGTTTTCGGGGCCTAATGCATACAACGTGCGCGTGTGTGTGTGTGTAATGTATGGTTATTACATTAAGGCTGGTCATAACTCAGACAGTAAAAGCACAGAGACACCTCCTGTTATTCTTCCTCTCCTCCAGCAGGTCTGTCCGTCCGCTCACTCGTTCAGCTGATTCCCTTGAAACAGACAGAAATGGGTTACACTCATTCAAGACGTCAAGATGAGGTTTGATCGTGATGTTTATAAAGAATGACAAGACTTCTCGTTGAGCACATATCAGTCCTATATTCCATAAATAAGCAACAACAAAGTGTGAGAAGATGACATGAATCACAGCAAAGATAAGAGATCAAAGCTTCTGACTCACGCTTTAATGCAGCAAGTAAAGAACCGGAGAAAATGGCAGCAATTTGAGATAAAAAGAAACATTTGATTTCTGTCATTAATCATTACTTCCTGTTTATGCAAAAATAATCTGATATACAGAAATATGGTGAAGATGGTCAGTCTGTGAGCAAGCAGCAACCTCTGGTTTTAAAATATGAAGCTCATGCGGAAGTGCTACAAACTGCAGTTCATGGAGCGTCCACTAGAGGCTGGCTGCAGAAACACAGGAAACCACACACACACCCATTCAAAGAGGTCAATCTTTACAGCAGAAATAAACATGTTTACAGCCTGGTTCAAAAAACGGTTTAAGTCTGAGTAGCTAATTTCTCTATCGGCACACACATTTTTTTATAACTCCAAGATATCAAACTTACAAGTTTTGCCCAAATAGGGACATGCCTGACTGGATTGACAGGCGGGCACCCTGTAGCTGTTAGCGAAAAGGTTAAAGGCCGCCCTCTTTACCTCACACTAGCTCAGACGAAGTTAGGTTGAGTTCAAGCGGCAACCTCCGGTCCTTGAATATGAAGCCCATGCTGAAGTGTTATAAAGTGCAGTTCATGGAGTGTCCACTTGTAATTTCTCTATCGGCACACACTGTAAGAGTGTGAATATTTTTATGACTCAAGGATATTGAACTTTGCCCAAATAAGGTCATAGCTGACTTGATTGACAGGCGGGCACCCTGTAGCTGTTAGCAAAGAGGCTCAAAGCCCACCTCTTTACCTCACACTAGCTCGACAGAAGTTAAGTTCAGCATTTCCAATATGGCACCCACTGATGAAAGGCTTCAGGAACAGATGGGTGACGTTACCGATACTACCTCCATTGTTGTTTTGTTTTTTAAAGTTATATTTTAGGGCTTTTTTCGCCAGCTGAAGAGAGACAGGTCATGTGGGGAGTAGAGATTGGGGGAAGACATGCAGTGAATGGTCGACCGGCCGGGAGTCGAACTGGTGACATCTGCGACGAGGGCTATAGCCTCTATACGTGAGGCGCTTTGACCGCTAGGCCACCAGTGCCCTACGTCCATTTATTATACAGTCTATGGTTGTGAGCGGGTGGTTATGCAAATTAGAATCAGACATGGTGAGCATGATCTTAACGCAAAGCTGAGGTGTCTTGTCTCAGCCTGAGGGGATTCTAATTTGCATAACCACCCATTCACTATACATTAATCCAGTTTATAAGTGGGATACCTGCTTAATACATGAAAAAGTTATCCTTAACCCTGATTTGAGAATGTTTTATTTATACAGCATAAACAAATAGTCCCTTAGATTCCACAAGCAGTAACTTAAAGTCAGAATTCTGAGATTAAAGTCTAAAATCTGACTTTTTTCTTAGAATTCAGACTTTAATCTCAGGATAAAAAAACTAAATATTGCATCTTATTTTTTTTTATTCCAGTGATCCTCTTCCATGATCTCATTCAGAAAAGATTTAGGCCCTCAAAAAGTCAAAGCCTGATCATATCAGACGTGTTAATCCTCTCTGAAGAATAGATGATGCTCATATCGACACAAAGCAGCTGAAAGCGATATTCATTTGTATTGAGCAGGAGGTAATCTCACGAACAAAGCCTTCTTATTGACAGATGCAACCTGGGAGAGATTAATTAGGCGACGGGAGTCTCTGTGTGTCTAAATATGCAAAGACGTAAATGGGGAAAGTATTCAGAGACCGGGGATCAGGAGGAGGATGTGAGTGATGCAGCAGCAGAAGCCTGCAGACCTGATAATGATGATGTTACCAGAGGATCATCTTTCCTTCCCGTTTATCAGCCAAAGCTTTACTGGAACCGCTCAAACATTCAGGATCAGGTTTCCGAGTATGTGTGTGTACTTGTGTGTGTGTGTGTTTGTGAGCTGCTCAGCTCTCCAGTCTAATAATGAGAGGTTAACAGAGAGCCAGCCTGGCCATAATAATGTGCAAAAGATTGAATTTAGCACCATGGACAGACACACTAAAACTGCTGACTGGATCTGTGACCTCTCATTTCAACACACACACACACACACACACACACACACACACACATACAGTGATAGAGAGAAGCAATATGTTCCTGCGGGCACAAACTCAAAGGGGTGCACACTTATAAGCCAACTGTAAGTGTGTGTGTGCGAGTGTGTGCGTGCATGTGTCACACAGTGCAGGTTAATACTGTGAAGCACAGAGTAATTTTCTCGGTGTCGCCGGGCGGCCTCACGCTGCGGAAACGACAACACATTAACTGTTAAACAAGACACCTTAGACCCCGGGGTTGGAGCTGAGAGTGAGAGTGGAAGAGGGTGGGTGGGTGGGTGAGGAAAAGAGGAGAAACAATAAAGAGACTGAGGAAAAAGAGAGAATTATCAAGGGCTTAGTGGGTGGGGGAAAATATAGGAGAGAATTCCCAGGGTGCAGGGGAAGTGGGAAGAATGGGGGAGTGGAGAAAAAGGTGAAAATGGAACGAAGAGGAGGAGGAGATTTAAACACTGGATTCAGCAATAATTGAAAACATCAGCCTTCATCACAATTTAAATAAAAAATGAGGTATCTTTGACGTGAACCCAGTCAGTCAAGTTTACAAGCTCTGTTTTGAGAATCTCAAATCACAAAAATATTTAACATGAGAGGAAACACTCAGATGTTACCTTGTAGGATTGTCTGCACAGGCGCTCATCTCACGGTTTGAACTGCCGTGCAAAGCAGCCGAGCCTGCAGAGCACTTTAGAATTACTTTAAAGTACATTTTAAATACCTGTCACTTGAAGATGTCATTTAGGCAGAGAGAGAAAAGATGCATAAAAGCACTTGACTTGACAGGAGATAATCTGCCTTTAAAAGGAGTGAGGAGCAATTTGTTTATCATGAAAAGATGAAGACGATGCTAGTTGATGGCGTGTGTGTGTTTGTGAGCGAAGGGGAGGGAATACATGTGTGTATTTTTCTTAAATAACTTTTGTGTGTAAAAGTGCATCTAACTTTTCTTCTATAAATACATCTGAAACCTTGATTTAATGAATCTGTGGGGTTTGATTTAGATATTTTTTCAGACTCTAGGTAAAAGAAACTGATCTGAACCTTCTTTTTTTCTCTCAGGAGGTCATACTGAAAAGAGCAGCCGACCTGGTGGAAGCCCTCTACGGTTTGCCTCATAATAATCAAGTAAGTCACACGAACACATGCAAACATCCATGATTTATAAAGTTATGTATTTCCTGAAACATTTATGGTACTAAATAATAATATTTTATCGCGCCCCCTGCAGGAGATCATCCTGAAGCGTGCGGCGGACATCGCAGAGGCCCTCTACAGCGTTCCACGAGGACACTCCCAGCTCTCAGGCTCCACACACGGCGGCATGATGGGGGTCAACTCCTTCACCGGGCAGCTGTCTGTCAACGTGTCTGAACCCCCACAGGGCAATCAGGGTGATTCATTTTTTTCAACATGTGGCTGTAAATTTACAATAATGTGATTTCTGATCATGATCCAATTAAGTTACTGGTTGTTTACTGGTCACCATTTAGGCACCGTGTCCACTGCCGCACTGACCTCATTTCAGAGCGTGTCTCACCAGCGTTTAATGTTGCTATGTTCAGAAAGTTGACCCACAGCACTTCCGCTCCCCTAAGTAGTGAACGTTAGATCTGTTTTAAATGCTCTGTATGCTTCATTCTTGCTATCATTAAATTTTGTCTCAGCATTTTAACATGAAACTGTAAAAATGTTAGATAGAACTCGTGTCAGAGCATTAGCTGCAGCTCTAATCTTTTAAACTGTTCCTCTAAAATAGGAATGTGATAACTTTCTACTGCGTACGGACCTCCGCCATTGTTGTTAACAAAGCTGATATCAGAAGTCCCGCCCATGCCCCTTCTTGATTCTGATTGGTCGGTGATCAGGAAGTGACATTGATGAGCATGGCAGTGTTCTTAAAGTTGAACTGTTTTCAACTGAGAGCGCATGAAGGGTTCCACCAAGGACTACAGTAAAAAAAAGCACAAGAATTAGCATGATTAACAAACTTTAATTAACTTTATTTACACCGGTGCAGGCTTCTTATTCCAGGTTTCAAACAGAGGCTTAAAGCTGGGGTTGGTAATCAGATTTAGATACACTTTTTGTTATACTTGTTAAAATGATCTTTATGTCCCGATGGTAATCAATACATACAGTTCTTAAAAAAGCTGCTCTCTACAGCTGGAGTAAACCTGGGAAAACACCAACCAATCCCTGCCATCAGGAGCCACATGATGAAACCAATCAAATACCGTCCTGCCGTTCTGCCCGCCTCCTGCAAAGCGTACATTTCATGTTTGTTTGTGTTTTTAACTTTCACTATGAGAATGTTTTGGTGTTTTCTTACCGCTGAGTGAGACATGAGTTGACGTAGTGCAAAACACAAACGATGTGCTGAGGACCGGTTTTGAATCAGTCACCATCATATGGTCGCGGATCGCAGGGGCGTCATTTTGGAGGAGCTCCAAGGGGAGGGGGGGAGGGGTTAGATGGAATGCTACATTCAAATTCATGCTAGTTTTTTGTGGCTACCAACTCTAGCTTTAAATGTGAAAGATAAAACATCTCAAAAGGCAGTTAACCTCATGAAAACAAAAATTTGATTTACAATCAATGAGCTATCCCAGAGAGCAGGACAAGGTATAAGAATCAGGAATATGGATAACTGGCTGCATTCCTGCACCTTTCCTGCATAGAAGAAACAAAGGGAAACACAATCAGTCAATCAAAGTTAAGCACAAGTTCTGCACTGAGGACGCTTGGCGCTGGAAACGCTGATTCACATTTAGTCCGAATAGAAAAAAGATGCTGCAAGTGCAAAAAACGGCAGCAGTGGACACGGCACCTTAAGGTTCATCAATTCACCTGCAAACATCTTCCAACATCTTTCTTGGTTAACAGAAGAAAAGCCAGATATTTGAATGTCTTATATAGTTTGTCTGCTTAACCCACATGCAGCTTTGACCGATTGACTCATCACCATGTTCTCTGTCCTGCAGGTTTCGTGCGCAGCAGCAGTAGCGTGTCACCTCACGGTTACGTGCCCAGCTCCACGCCTCAGCAGACCAGTTACACCTCAGTCACCAGCACCATGAACGGCTACGCTAACAACACCGGCATGACCAACCTTGGAGGCTCGCCCACTTTCCTCAACGGCTCCGCAGCCAACTCGCCTTATGCCAGTGAGTGCAGAAGCTGAACCGCTGAGCTGCCAACATGCTGCAGTTCGTTGATTCAGAGTTTTACAGTCACATACATGCATACAAATCCTAAACACATGAATACTGTACGTAAAAGATGGTCTCAGATCTGCAGAGTGGAGGTTCCCCCATGGGGCTCTCTGTCTCTGTGTGTTCATAAACAACCATTAACTCACTGCTCCATTTTGTCCTCCCTCCGTCTCCTCCCTCCGTCTCCTCCCTCCTTCCCTTGCGGCCTTTCATCTGACAGCCACACCTCTTTCCTCTCTGGTGGTTAATTGTCTCTTTTTTTCTATTTATCAGAAAGTGAGGGAGGAACAGAGAGAGAGAGAGGAAGAAAAGAGGGATCCAGAGAGGAAGAGAGATCATTTTTTGATCGTCAATCAGGGTCAATTTAGGAAGTGATGAAAGAGAGAAATCTCAAACACAAGAGTGTGAGATGTAGGACGGCTGAGAGAAAGCTGAGAAGGCTTTGCCTTTGATTGGAATGTTTTTTGGAGCCTCCCTTTAGAAGGTTTGGTCGTGTCCCACTGGAGGAGACCATGAGACAGACCTAGAGCTCTGTGGAGGGATTAGCTTTCAGATCTAGTCTGGGAACAGATTCAGATTCCCAAAGGTCCAGTTTGCTTAATGTGCTGCTACTTAGACCCTGAACCAGATAAGCAGGGGGAAGATGGATGGATGGATAAATGCATGGATGGATAGATGAACAGATGGATAAAGGCATGGATGGATGGGTGGATGAATGGATAGATAAATGGATTGATGGATGTATGGATGCAATAGATCAATGAATGCAGGGATGGATGGATGGAGAAACGGATGGATTGATCGACCCATTGATGGACATAGGGTTTGATGGATGGATGGATGGATGGATTAGCAGATTGATTAATAGATGATGGATAGATAGATTGATTGGATAAATGCATAGATGGATGGACGGTATTTTTCGGATGGATTTTATGGATGGATGGATGGATGGATGGATGGATAATCGGATGGTTGGATAGATTGATGAGCTGACTGATGGGTGGATGGATGGACGGATGGATAGATGAATGGACGGATAAATGGATGGGTGGATTGATGGATGGCAGGATAGATGGACACATGGATGGAAGCTGGATTTAGGGATGGATTTATTTCTTAATCAGAAAACCTTCAAACAGATATTTGAAGCTTGCTGCAGAGATCTGTTTCATTCATCCTCTAAAGGGTCGTTGCACAAACCTCATGTCACTTTTTTCCCATGTGAACACTTTATTACTTCATACATCATAAAAACTCATTGTGCATATCATCACTTTTATTTCACATTATGTCATGACCTCTAACCTGACTGAAGAACAACAAGTTTAAAAAACATGGATTAATTAAACTCTGACTCTCTCTCCCTTCATCCCAAATCCACCTTTTGCTCTTTATCTCCTCTCTCTCTCTCTCTCTCTCTCTCTCTCTCTCTCTCTCTCTCTCTCTCTCTCTCCCGATCTCTCTCTCTCCCTCTCTCTCTCTCTTTCCTCCTTTATTTTCCCATCCTTCCAGTTGTCCCATCCAGTCCCACGATGGCCTCCTCCACCTCCCTCCCCTCCAACTGCTCCTCCTCCTCTGGCGTCTTCTCCTTCTCTCCGGCCAACATGGTGTCGGCGGCCGTTAAGCAGAAGTCAGCCTTCGCTCCAGTGGTCCGGCCCTCCTCCTCCCCCCCGCCCTCCTGTACCAGCGCCAACGGCAACGGGCTCCAAGGTAATTTACCATGACGACAGAGGATGCTTCCCTTGTGCATTTAACACTCTGTTGTTTTTGTTTTTTGTTGATGATTCTCTTTAGTTTACTTTTAAAAACACCCAGAGAGCTCCACGGTTTTAATGTCCAGAGGCAGAGAGTTCAGAGTTTAGGGGCATAAAACAGAAAGCTATCTCTCTTTGTGTGAGACACATAAGGAGCAAGGCTGATAAGAGCTTTAAAAACAAGTAAAAGAACCACCTCACAGCTATCAAAGTTATGTAGGCTGAGCTCAACAACAGCACCAGAAACCAACATACAGGAGGGCAGTCTGAGCCTTCTCTCCCTCTGAGAGAGCCTCAAAAAACAGACTGCTTCTTACAAACTGATGCAACTTACATTCCAGATTTTATGATACTTCATTTTCATCTGGAGTAATAAATCTGCACAAAAGAAAGTTTTGCAATTTATTCCATACTTTATTTTTTGTGTGGACCTGCAGAACGATCCACCCCCTAGAAACCTCAGATGTTCTTTGTGTTGAGTAAGAAGTTGCGCAAGTAAAAACTGTCAAGTATCTCAGCTTGTGTTTGCATTTAGAATCAGAGTCAGTGATTAAAGTAAGGCGTCCTCTGAAGGACAAATTCAGATCCGTCTCCGGTCCGTCATGGCACTGGATCCGATTTCTATTCTAGTCAATGTGTTAACTTCCACTGGATCCACTCCGTTGCGTCTCTTGCCAGAGCCCTCCTGATCAGATACACAAGACTTCTATTTTTGCTGGAGCACAGCGCATCAATCTCAACAGAGCAGATGGAGCGGGACAGGAAGTCAGGTTTCACCAAAACAAAATGAAAACATCCGGTTAATTTTCAGAATAAAACACTCTGTGTTATCACCAGATCGTATTTCACTTAACTACAACAACAAACCAAAGTCATGAGGAGCGGAGCCAGGCCTGGAGTCAACAGGTCAGAGGTTTTCAGAGGACCAGAAAGACAACATGGATGAGGAGAGGAGGAGGAGAATCCTTCATTCAGTTATTAAAGTGAGAAAACCTCGGTCTCGTGACTCCAGCTGTCTGGTGTTCCTGCTCCATGCTGGCTTCTGAAAACACAACATGGAGTTGCAGATCACAGTGGATTGGAGACGGGCCGGACACGGATCTGTCCGTTGTTATTATTAACTCTACAGCTCAAAGTCTGAAAATGGATCAAATGTTCTTCTCTGTAGTCGTCTGAAAAGATCTGGTTTGTCCTAATTTGCACAAACCCAGTATAAAAAAAAAATCCCTCCCTTCATTGTGTTTGTTTCTGTAACACCTGTAGTGACAGACGGTGACAGAAGACTGAGCACACTTCTTGTTCCTCACTTTCTTTCACAGATTGTATAAAAAGATGTGATTTGATGAATTGAACTTTTACAGTGAGCTCCTTTTGCATTCCTTCTCCTCTCTCTTGTAATCTGTAGATGTATAACCCTCCTTCCTTTAATCCCCTGACCTTTGACCCTTCTGTTATCATTTCTCTTACCATCTCTCTCTCTCTCTCTCTCTCTCCTGCCTGTGTCTCTGCCTCTCTCTACCAGATCAAACATTTGTGGACTCTAGCAAGTACTCAACAGCCAGCTCTCTACAAGGCCTGGCCTTCACCTGAAGTATGTTCCTCAACTCTCTCTTCCTTTAAATCTGTCGACTAAAACCGAAGGAGGAATAATCCTCATGAATGTTTTTCATCATTTAACCCTTTCCTTTCTTTTAACTTCTCTCATGACATGCCTTCTTTTGTCCCTGTCTTCCTTCATATCATCCCGTCTCCACCGTCTTCCTCCCGAACTTTTCATCTGTGTCTCATCCCACAGCAAGGATCTATCCCTACTGTTGCTTAGTAACCTCTCTCTCTCTTCCTATTGGCTGGGAAAAAAAGACAGGAAGTTAGATATTTATAAAGACCAGGAAAAAAGAAAAAAAAGACATTTGGCACTGAGAATTTATTTCTCAACATCGCTGGCTTTGTTTAGCTGCATGTGTGTGTGTGTGTGTGTGTGTGTGTGTGTGTGTGTGTGTGTGTGTGTGTGTGTGTGTGTGTGTGTGTGTGTGTGTGTGTGTGTGTGTGTGTGTGTGTGTGTGCGTGCGCGCGCGCGCGTGTGTGTGTGTGTGTACAGAGAGCATGTGCGGGGGTGTGGGAACTCAAAGCTCAGTCTCAAAGCACAGCTGAAATAAACACACCCCACTTTCAGCTCTACACACACACACTTTCCTCTGTCACACACACGCAGTGATCACACACTGGCAGCTTACCGGGGAGCGATCAGCAGTGACAGCTGTTCGACACTCTTGACAGTTTATTCTGGCAGTATACCTGCCCTATGGTGCCTGTGTGTGTGTGTGTGTGTGTGTGTGTGTGTGTGTGTGTGTGTGTGTGTGTGTGTGTGTGTGTGTGTGTGTGTGTGTGCACTTGAGAGAACCTGTGACAAAAAAAAAAAGAAGAAGAAGAGGCTTGTGTCGAATTTTGACACTATTATTGAGAAACAAATTATTTTCTTTTCTTAATAATAAGCTGATTGTTTCTCTAGTCTGTGCGTGTGTTTCTGTGTGTGCGTTTGTGCGTGCGTGCATACGTGTGTGTGTGTGTGTCACTGGGCTGTGCTCTGCCTCTTAAATGGTGACACCCTTCCCTAGGGTTTAAATACAGCACACGCCATGATGCAATCTGTCAGGCACACACACACAAGCATACAGTAAAATGCACCAACTGTTCCCAAGAATTTAATATGTTCCTCCATGTGTGTGTGTGTGTGTGTGTGTGTGTGTGTTTGTGAGTGAGTGTGTGTGTGTGCAGCATCACCAAGAGCCAGCTGAGATGATGTTTTCCCACTCAAACACTGATTTATTCATCTATTGATGCTTTAAATGTCGCTGCAGTCACACAGCTGCACAGATGGGAAAACATTTGATGTATTTACAGCGACTCTTTTATGACGATGAACATATTTGGCTGTGTTTAAAAGTTCTCTTTCTCTCTCTCCCTCTCTCTCTCTCTCTCTCTCTCCCTCCCTTTGTTTCTCCACCCAACAGCAATCCCGGGAATGATCATCCCACCCATGTAAAGGTGTGAGTGCACGGCTGTGTGTGTGTGTGTGTGAGTGTGTGTGCATGTGTGTTTGAGATGAATCAAGCACATCCACATCGATCCTGACGGAGGATTTCGGTGCGAGTCAGACTCCGGTCGGGGATGGAAGCAGCCGTCCTGATCTGAAGGAACAAACCCAACTCAGGCCCTTTCTAACGCGAGAACAACTTGGAGACAACAGACTTTTAAAAACGACAAAAAAACAAACTGTTTGCAAGTAAATAAGTTGTTTAGACTTTGTACACCTTGATGCTTTTATAGGAGAACTGCCACGCCTACATTTTTGACTCTCCACGGACACAGGAAGTGTATTTATTTTGGAGAGACTCCACCTTTAAGTGATTTGTTTTTTCTTTTCGGTTCAACAGTTACCGTGTGATAATCATCTTCTGACTGTATCTCACCCGAGCGGTTTTCTATTTATGAAGTTTGCTTTAAATGAAGGAATATAATGTGAAGAATACCTGAAGATGATGATGATGATGATGATGAAGAGGAGGCTGCAGGATCCATACAGCTGACACAGACAAGCCAAACCAGACACTTCCACTTCTCTTTGCCAAATTCACACCACGGTCACACTTTGAGCACAAACTCTCATCTTCCTCTGATCGATCCGCTGAGAGACGCCTGCATGATGACGCTGCAGCTTCAGCCATGCAGGGTTTTTACTACATCCTTCAAATGCATCTACACCTCCTCACAGGTGTGCCACTATTTCTAAGTCAAGCCGAGCCAACATGAGGAACAGAGAGGAAGAAAAAGCAGTCAGTAAGCAGATAAGCAGGACATTCACACCACAACTAGCTGCAGCGCTAATTCAGTCACAGGCCAAACATAAGAGCAACAACTCCACCACAGCGTCCACGTCTTAAAGACTGCCGCCATCATCTGAGAGTTCTCACTTTTCTGTCTTAATACATGAATCCTTAATTCTGTGTTTTTGTGTTTCTGTTGGTTTGCTGTGTTATAATTTGTACTGTGATCAGACAGCCAATCAGATTGTGTTATTCGTGTTGTTACCAGCCCTCACACACTATGCTCATCTGGTCTGTTTGTGACAGTGTGTCTTAAACGCAGCGCTGCGTAGAATGACGAGTGATTAGTCAGCGATTTAAAAACTTAGCCCTTAAGTTATTTTGTTACAGAGCAGCTGCCTCTTAAGTTTCACGTTCATGTCTTCATACATGTTCCCCATTTTGCACTTGTTTTATGGATCTCCATGTATTGTCTTTGCACTGCAGGACAGCTAAAGCCAGTCTTAAGAGAAAGAGGAACTGCTCCCTCAGCTCTGCAGTGTGTGTGCGTGTGTATGAGTTTATGTGTGTGTGTGTGTGTGGTTCAACAGTCTTAACTCGTTTTGTTCTGGTTTTAATTTTGCCAAATCCTCAGTCTGAGACGCCGAAACAGTCTTACGGCCAAATTCCACCAGATCCAAGTCTAGTCCGCCTCCGATCCATCACAGCACCAGATCTGATAGGTTTCTATTCTAGTCAATGTGTTAACTTCCACTGGATCCACTCCGTTGCATTCCAGCTGCGTCTCTGATCCGGCAGGTTGGAGTCCTCCGGATCAGATACACAAGACTTCTATTTTCTCTGGATGCCGGAGCACGACGCATCAATCTCAACAGAGCAGATGGAGCGGGACAGGAAGTCAGGTTTCACCAAAACAAAATGACAACATCCGGTTAATTTTCAGAATAAAACACTCTGTGTTATCACCAGATCGTATTTCACTTAACTACAACAACAAACCGTCATGATGAGCGGAGCCAGGCCTGGAGTCAACAGGTCAGAGGTTTTCAGAGGACCAGAAAGACAACATGGATGAGGAGAGGAGGAGGAGGAGAATCCTTCATTCAGTAGTTACTGCAGGAAAACCTCGGTCACATGACTCCAGCTGTCCGGCGGTCCTGCTCCATCTGAAAATGCAACCGGTGGGTGTTGATGGACGAGAGCACGGAGACAGACCGGATATGGATCTGGTGGAAGTCTGATGTTATGCCACAATTTCTCTGCTACTTGTCTTTTCTTACAGATTAGAAAAATTAGAGGGAGAATATGTTGATAGGATCAGGATGAAATATGTGGGAGTGACTTTTGAGTCTCACAACCTTAAACTTAAATCAGGAAGCATTAAAAGTCCTGTCTGAGGGGATCTGGACCTCATACGCTTGGATGTTAGTTGATGTTGGGTGAAGAAAAGATATCCTTAAGTCTGAATTTGTGCCTCTATTTTGATGTCTCAGATCCCGAGCGTGTCAGACAGCCTCTGTTTGTTTTTCTATCATCTCACCTTCTCATCCAAAGCTCTGATTCCTCTGCTAATTTCAAACTAAAACAAACCATTGTTTATTTTTCTTTCCTCATTTGAAAAAGTTAAAAGCAGCAGGAAAATAATTTGGATGATTGAATCATGAATGTTCAAGTCCTCTTAATATTTCTGCATTGTGTAGGTGTGTTCATGAATCTGCTTCAGTCCATGATTGGTCTTCTCTTTACTCATCCTTCTTCAGCCACTTCTCCTCCAGTCAGTGTTTCTGTCCTCCCTCTCTCCTCTTTAGTTTTGTGCTGTTAATCTTTGTACCTTCGCCTCCTTTCCTCCTTCTTCCCTTTAAAAAAAATGAGCCACCTATTTATTTGATTTCAAAAATGGGTCTGGAGACCACTCTTCTGTTCGTGTCTACATAATGAGAGTGCCTGAAAAGTGTCTGAGTGTGTGTGACGTTTTAAAGCCAAGGGATGTTGTTGTTTTTTATTAGCATATATAAATACGTGTACAGGGATGGAGGGTAAATGAAGTATGATTTGAAGCACTCGTTCATCTGCAGTTGGAGAAGTCGTCATGGCTTGTCTGCGGTCGGGCTTACAGAGGATTCATCGTTCATTCTCACATTATCAGCTGAATCAGTGAGCAGGCGGAGAGTACACAGGAAACTACTGTAAAGATGATAATGTTGATTTTTTTTTATGTTAGTGTAAAATAACTTTTTGACTCTCACTATATTTAATTAAAGTTCTTTCTTCTCTGTGAAAAGGTGTCGGCTTTCAGTTTCCTTGCTCGTCTCTGTCACTCAGGAAAGGTTTAAGTGAGGATGCGGTGAAGTGGATTAAGATGCAGCGATTTCAGTGATGGATCTGTCTCTGGAGGGGGGGGGGATTCAGTCTCTCTAAAAGATTAAGCTCAAATTTAAACTCACTGAGTACTTCGTGTGCTCAAGTTTGAACCTTTAATTAAATTTTTCAGCTCACCTCCATCTCCGATCGGTCACAGCACAAGATCTGATAAGTTTCTATTCAAGTCAATTTGTTAACTTCCTCTGGATCCGCTCTTTTGCGTTCCGATTGCGTCTCTGATCCGGCACGCCAGAGCTCTCCGGATCAGATACACAAGACTTCTATTTTTCCTGGAGCACGACGCATCAATCTCAACAGAGCAGATGGAGCGGGACAGGAAGTCAGGTTTCACCAAAACAAAATGAAAACATCCGGTTAATTTTCAGAATAAAACACTCTGTGTTATCACCAGATCGTATTTCACTTAACTACAACAACAAACCAAAGTCATGATGAGCGGAGCCAGGCCTGGAGTCAACAGGTCAGAGGTTTTCAGAGGACCAGAAAGACAACATGGATGAGGAGAGGAGGAGGAGGAGAATCCTTGATTCAGGGATTACCGCGGGAAAACCTCGGTGACATGACTCCAGCTGTCCGGTGGTCCTGCGCCGTGCTGTGTTCTGAAAATGCAGCTGGTGAGTGTTGATGAATGAGAGATTACCCATTAGGTCAGTCTAAACTGAAGCAAATCAGTGTAGAAAACCAAAATAAAAATAAAAGTCAAAGACTGAAGAAAACAACACCAGACTCTAGCTGGAAAGTGACAAACCTGCATGGATGAACAAGGAGGTTCTAAAAGAGAAGCAGAAACTCAAAGCAGTTAATGAACAGGTTTACTTAATCAAGGGCAGCTGTGTGACAAACACAGGTGTGTATGATGAACAATCATGGGACACATGAGCAGTTATTGCAATGACAGGAGATGTTAGCCCTTCAAAATAAAACCGGAGAAGATCTGTTTTTCATGTAAAATGGGCCTTACAGGTGGTTTGTTACAGTCCTTTAAAGCTCATTAATGCTCTGTGTTAGATCAGCATTCAAATATGGACAGAGAGCCTTCCATTCATACTCTTTATTCTTGTTGT
Organism: Notolabrus celidotus; assembly: GCF_009762535.1. Lineage (NCBI taxonomy): Eukaryota > Metazoa > Chordata > Actinopteri > Labriformes > Labridae > Notolabrus > Notolabrus celidotus. The sequence continues at coordinate 5,428,558 of NC_048276.1, forward strand.
CCGTATTTCTGCACGATTTCTGCAAGCTTGCAGATTCGGACCAGACGTTGTGATACCCCCGATTAGTTGTGGAGGCAGTAAAGCCTATAGTTCAAACTATAGACTGTATGAAACACGAAACATGAAACACAACTTTGAAAAAAATACGTGATTAATATCTCCTCCATCATCGATATGTTTGTTGTTGTTATGAACTTTTGCCTCTTCCTTTTTTGGGAGGATCTATTTCTGTATGTAAGACAGAATAAATGAGCCCTTAGTGTGTCATTCACATGTTCAAGATGCTTTAATGCATGCCTAGCATTACAAACATTGTGAGAGTCTCAATCCCATAATACATTGCATGAACTTTGTGAACTTAAAATCTACCGGAGTCAAGCGCTCAGGGTTTATTATTTCACTATGTAAGGGCGATAACTAAAGTCCAGAATTAACGCAGTGTCTTCTTTCTTCCTGCTGCTGCTGTGATGGAAAATAACAACACCTCTGTATTTGAATGGAACATTTCACTTTTTAAAAAGTACTTTGAGCTTAAGCTTCCACCTGTGAGCTAAGCATTCAGTAAAACTGCACATTCTAGAGTGGCCTTTTGTTGTTAGGCACACCTGTGCAATAATCCTGCTGTCTCATCAGCATCTTAATATGCCACACCTGTGAGGTGGAGGGATTACCTCTGCAAAGGAGACGTGCTCATGAACACAGAGGCTGTTTCCGAAACGGCCTGCTACATACTACTTACTAATGTAGTAGGCAGTAGGTATTGCCTACTACATACTGCGTTTGAATTTAGTATGTAGTATGACTGTTCTGTCCGATCTGTCATGCAGCATGCTGAGCCAGACTTCGCTGGATTTCCGGTTTCGGAAAGCGGAAGTAAACAACGGCGAAGCCGATAAATAAAATGCTTATTTAGCATCCATTTATGATTTAAAAAGTTAGGAAGTGGTTTATATGTAATTTGATAACTTTCACAGCACCCAAAAACGGATTTCCTCCCGTCAAAAAATGAGGAAAAAGAAAAAGCAGAACGAGCGCTGTGCATTATGGGACACAGTACGCGAGGAAGACTGGTCCGATGCACACTGAGATATTTTCCCGAATCAGTAGACATCCGGGGAGTTTTGGCTTACTGCAGATTTTGCTCTTGTTCACATACTACTTACTACATACTGAATTTTGGACATATCAGTACGTACTGCTAGTATAGTAGGCGATTTCGGAAACAGCCAGACACATTTGTGAACAATATTTGAGAGAAATCGTCCTTTTGTGTACGCAGAAAAAGTCCTAGATCTTTGAGTTCAGCTCATGAAAAATGAGAGCAAAAACAAAAGTGTTGCGTTTATATTTTTGTGCAGTATACATGCAAAATGCTGATTTATCCTAATTTGAAGATAAACATAAAACTTGTCAGCACAATATTAGTCAATAAATGGAATATGATTCAGAAAGTAATCAAAGGAAATAAAAAACTTTAAACCTTACTTTACTTTGAATCCAGTGTCTTATATTTGTACATGTAATAAAGTGTGTGAAAGCTGAAAGAGGACGACACCTCAGGAAGAGGAAATGTATGAAGTTGAAATTTTAGGAAGGAGAAAAAAGTGAGATTGTGAAATAATTTATTTGAAATGTGTCCCATCACACTGAGCTCCTTCTGCATTGTTCAAATTTTAAGTTCCTCTCCAGAAAAATAATTTAGTCTGAGGGGTCAATCAGTTCGACACTGTGCCATAAAGCTGAGAAGGGAGGATGTTCGTCTTCACTCAGCGTTTGTTTTATTCTGTAAATCTTTCATTCCTCCTCCACTCCTCTGTCACTTCAGACTGACGCTGTCTCCAGGAGGGCTGATGTTGAGCAAGGATACCAGCCCTGCCAACCATGTGGCCTTATACAGAGTGTGTGTGTGTGTGTGTGTGTTTGTGTGTGTGTGAGTGAGTGCATACACAATACAAATTCTCCGGTGAGACCCGTTTCTGTAATAAGACAGATGGGCCCTGCCTTGAGTGAGCTATCGGCACAACCACAGGCAGTGTGTGTTTCAGTGTGTGTGTGTGTGTGTGTGTGTGTGTGTGTGTGTGTGTGTGTGTGTGTGTGTGTGTGTGTGTGTGTGTGTGTGTGTGTGTGTGTGTGTGTGTGTGTGTGGGAAAGGGGAAGAAGAGTGTGTGAGGTGTTATTTTCCTGTTCCTAGCCTGCAGGCTTAATCAAAGAGGAGCCACAGATGTCTTATTGACACCAATTAGTTTCTGTCTCATGACGCACACACTCACACACACACACACACACACACACACTCTCTCTCACACACACACACACACACACTGGTACACATGCGTTTGGAGTGTAAACACATTTTTATTTCAAAGAGTGATATGAGTTGAATTTAGCATTATTTATGGTCCTGATAGACGAGCGGAGGAATGCTCTCGATTTGTTTGAGCGCTTGCAGCCACATTCACAGTTCATAAAACACACACAGACTCTGCGGCTCGATGTGTGTGTGTGTGTGTGATAGAGAAACAGAGAAAGGGTGTGTGTGTGTGTGTGTGTGTGTGATAATACCAAGTGTGAGGAGGCAGGACTGAAGACATCCATTAGCTAATGGATCTCTTCTCTCGATTTTTTTTTCATCTCTCTTCTTCTTTTATCCCCCTCATCCTCCCTCCATCACCACATCACACTCTGGGTGCACTTAACCCCATCAGGAGGAGACACACACACACACACACACACACACACACACACACACACACTTCCTAATCCCCACTCCTCTCCTCCTCTGTTCCTCCTTCAGCTGGATTGTGAACCTGTATTTATTTACCTTTAACTGTAGGTTACGCTCAGTGGACAGGTTGGAGGTTTTGATCTGCTCACAGTTTCTGAGTCGACACTGAGACCATCATTCATGATTCACAGTGAGACTGAAGAACCCAGCAGCTGGGCCTGAAGAGGCGGCCTCATCATAAGCCTAAAGACAAGGTGAGCTGTTGCAGAAACAGTAGTATTGTTCTTTTGTTTTTATAAGGAGGTTAGGGTCGGTGATGTTCTTAACTCTAGCTGCTACAACAACTACTATCCATCTCTCCACTCTCACCTCTATACCTGTAGGCCAACCAGGAATCTCAGGTGTTGCAGAATCAAGCCAAAACTGCAGCTCCTCGAGAGTCTGCTTTAGGCTGGATGACCCTCAGCCCCTCCCTCCACCTCATCCTCATGTCATCAGCAGAGGGACACCAGGGAAACAAAAAAGCCCACTACAGTCCCTCATGCTCTTTAACTACCAGTCAAACTACAGCATGCACACACACACACACACACTCCCATTACTGCAGACACACATTCATAAATATCTTTCAAAGATCTCTCCCTTCCTATGAGACCTTATGTCTCTTCTTGTCTTTATCTTCTCTTTCTTTTTTGTTTTTCTCCTTTTTCTTTCTTATCAATTTTTCCCCTTATTGAAGTCTTTATTCTTTTATTTTATTTTAATTTAATTTTGTTTTTGTTTGTTTGTTAGTGAGTTTATTTTATTTTGCTTTGTTTTGTTTTTTGTTTCTGTATTTGTGTTTTTTTTTATTTTGTTTGTTTGTTTGTTTGGGCTGTTTTCTTTGTTTTTGCTTAAGTCTAGTTTAGTTTAGTTTTTATTTATTTATTTATTTTTTCCTTGTTTTTGTTTAATTTTGTTTAGTTTATTAGGGTTATTTTTTGTTTTGGGTTTTTGTGTTTGTTTTTGTTTTTTGATTGGTTTAGTTTAGTTAAAAATGTTGTTTATTTGTTTTTGTTTATTTCTATTTTGTTAAGTTTAGTTTAGTTTTATTTGGGGTTTTTGTTGTTTTTGTTTTTGTTTTTCGTTGTTTGTTTTAGTTTTAGTTTTGTGTTGTCTCTTATTGCCTGATCGTTCGTGTGACACCTTTGTAGTTTATACCTTCAGAACTTTGATTACCGATCTCCAACCCTTCTGTTTCTTTTTTTATGTTACGTTTAATGTCAAGCATTTGTTTGATCTTTGCACTCCTGCAAAAAAATATATACATATATATTTATAACTTGTCTGTTTAGATTAGGAGCGTACTCTTGTCCTTTCAAGACACTCTCAGAGATCATACTGCAGCAGAATCAATGAGTGCATCCCCTCATTAATAGAGGTACAGTGCACATTCACACAGGACATTTTAATCTCCAGAGGCTACAGGATCAGTCTGAATCTGATGTTAATAAAATGAAATATGTGTTCTACACATCCTAAAGGTCCCACAGTCAGTCAGCGGTTTGGAGTCAAACATCAGTCACTTTTAAATAATAATGATATTTACGATGAGGACTCCACGAAGACTCATCTCAGATTCTTCCTTATAGGCTCAGACTTGATCTGGACTCAGACATCAGCATGACATCATACCACGGGTCCTGATGTCACCTCCTCTTCCTGCTATAGTGACTACATCTTCACCGAGAAGTAAAGACAAGTTGTTTAAGAGCACGGGGGATAAATATGAGGATGAGTAGGAGATGGAGGAAGAGTTGAGGGTGTGAGTAAATAAGTGATGAAGAAGAGGAGGGTGACATGATGATGATGTGTACGAGGGTGTGTGGTAATGGAGTCTTCCCTTGATAGAAAGGTGATGTGTTCCTGTATCATTTAACCAAGTGCTGAAGAACAATGAATCTGAATCGTGTGTGTGTGTGTGAGTGTGTGTGTGTGTGTGTGAGTGGGTCGATTGAATGAGGAGCGCTAAAGCCAAGCATGCAGAATGACACCCCTCACTGCCACTCCTGAACCACTCGTAACACACACTCTCACACACCCTCGTACCCACTCACTTAAATGGAGGGTTTGAAATTGAGCTGGGACTTGGAACGAATACTCCAAACAATTATCTTTCTCTCCTGCGTCGAGTAATCCATTTCCCATGAATATATTCACATCTGCCTTGTTGTTTTTCTCCTTTTCCCACTCTTCCTCCGCCCTCACTCTGTTCTCCGCCTCCTCTGCTGTTACACATTCTCACCTCCTCCTTTTCTCCTCCCTCACAGGTGATGGTGTCGCTCCCTCCGGGGCGGCGGGCTGAATGTGACAACACAGCCATAGCACTTGGTTTGTCTGTCACAAGATGTCCACGCTGAGGTGGTGAATGGCTTTAAGTGAGTCTTTTTTTCCCATTAATGCACCTGTGAAATATACACCTGTGTAACTGTGGTGAGGAAAAAAGAGCAAAACATGTTAATATTTTCCAAAAAAAGTGTAGAGACAACTTCAGTATTCTGATTTAAACCAAATCATTTGAATTTTTATGCTAGAAAAATATAAAGAAATGTATTTCAGAATCAAAATCAGAATCAGAAATACTTATATCTTATAAACATTATGTAAGAAAGTCAAAATATTAATAGAGGAAGGAATAAAATAATATATACATAGAAATAAAAAATATGAAATGAAATGATGTGAAATGAAATGAAATAAAATAGAATAAAATGAAATAAAATTAAATTAAAAAAGTTAGACGGAGTCCTGAGGAAACGCTACATTCAAATTCATGCTAGTTTTCCGTGACTACCAACCCTAGCTTTAAGTCGACTGCAACAGGCAGATAAGAATCCATCGCCATGGAACGCTAACGTTGCAGTCAAATCACTGGGACTGTTTTTCCAAAACTGTATACATAAATCATTTTAAATCTATAAAATTATCTTTAATCAATGTTTTTTGCCAACATGTTTGTATTTTAACCCTCCTGTTATGTTCGTTTCTCTGGAACAGCAATAATGTTCCTGGGTCAATTTGACCCGGGGCTTATTCAATTTTACAAAAGTGTCAGAACCATAGACTGTAAAAAATATGGACGTAGTATCCGTGACGTCACCCATCTGTTTCTGAAGAGCTGTTTTGAGACCAATCGGCTGTGGCAGCCATATTGCTTCTGTCGAGCCAGTGTGACGTAAAGAGGCGGGCTTTGAGCCTCCTAGCCAACAGCTGCAGTGTTCCTGCAGGCAGCTGTGCCTCTCATTGGAAGACTAGTAATCTCAATATCTTCTAAATTACCAAATTAGAAAAAAATTCACCCCCCTCACAGTGAGAGGACATCGAGAAATTAGCTATTCAGACTACACTCGTCTTTTGTACCAGGCTGTAAACATGTTTATTTCTGCTGTAAAGATCAGCTTTTCCCCATTCATGTGTATGTGACTTCCGGTACTTCCGGAGCCAGCCTTAAGCGGATCCTCTATGAACTGCAGCTTTTAACACTTCCGCATTGACTCATATTTTTAGACCGGAGGTTGCCGCTTGGTCAGAACCCCAAAAAATCCCAATACACATTTTTTAAAATCTAATTTTAACTCCATTTCTAACCATTTAAATGAAAGATTTAGTCCTTTGGTGTTCTTTAATTCTCACAGATCATGGTTCAATGAGGGTTAACTCATGTTAAACATGTTTTTAATGTACATTGGAAAGCCCTAAATATAAATACAATAGTTCTACATGACAAAGATTTTTGTTTATTTCTATTTTAAATTTTGAATTTTTTTATTTTTATGAAGTGATGTTGATAAATTGACACAACTCCTCTTCTGTCACATGCTGCCCATATTTTTATGCTGTATTTAGCTGGTTTGGAAGGCATATAATAGAGTTTAAAAAAGGGTCAATTTGACCCGCAACATAACAGGAGGATTAAGTTAGTAGCCGGGTAATAAGCCAGATAATGTATGGGTTAGCAGGTTGTTAAGGGGTCTGGGTCTTCTCACCCTTTCGGGATTCTATTTCCCATAACTTCCTGCTAACCAGACATTACCCCCGACATATTATCTTATTTAATTTAATTCTAAATTAAAAGTTGAAGTTGAACAGGTTCATCTTCAGGATGTTAAACTCACAACCCTGAAATGTGGCCTTGAGCACAGCATTGTGTTGTGTGTGTGTTTGTAGGGACATTATTCCTGGTGGAGCACGATGATATCACACACACACACACACACACAGAAACACACACATAATTGCAGTGACATCATCAACATGCATACAAACCAGAAGGTTTTTTTTTTTATTATTATGGGGGATGATGTCATCATCAATCATCCGCACCAATCAGCACACATTTCTGTGCATCATCTGGTTGATAATTTGGACTTCCTGGCTGTGGGTGATGAGGTCATTTGGCAGGAAGTGATGATGTCACAGTTTTGGATGAAAAGTGACAAAGAGAAAACATTTCATTCATTATAGATAATCATCTGAGGAGAGATCGGATGTAATTGTTTGTTTTGTGAATGGGTGCAGTGGAATTGTAACTCGACATGCCAGATTGGCTGTTTCACATATCCATGGCATCGGATATATCTCACATCCATCAGTGCAACACCCCATGGATGGTGTTTGGGAAGGCCAGAACATTTAATAAAGTAAAACTCAGAGGACAAATATTCTGTCACATTCTTTATGGGCCAATCAGAGCAACCAAACATAGTAGGCAAGCACCACCGGGGAGTGAACACTGCCACACATGATTCTTGTTGGTTTTGAAAAGAAAATTTGCACATTACTGGACAGCTGAAGAGAGACAGGAAACATGGGGAGTAGAGAGTGGGGGAAGACATGCAGCAAATGGTCGCGGGGGGGAATCAAGCCAGCAACCTCTGTGACGAGGACTGTATCCTCTGTATGTGGGGGCACTTAGACGGCTATGCCACCAGTGTCCAGGAGGGCAGAACTTTTAATAAAGAAAAAACTCAGAGGAAAAACATTCTGTCACATTCTTTACGGGCCAATCAGAGAAATCAAATATAGTAAGCATGCACCGCCGGGGAGTGCACACTGCAACACATGATTCCTGTTGTTCTTTTAATAAAGACATGTTGTCCAGTTCTGACTAAACTGCCACTGATTGAGGGTCAAAAACTTACTGGTTTGTCCAGTAACCTTTTCCCAGTCTTGTTGTCTTTACCACAGGGAGTACGGGCCTCTGCATCACACGCGCAGGCTTTCAGTCAAACAAAATAAATCTTGTAAGCAATGCTTCCAAGTTGCATGTAGTTTTCATTGAAAAATAAAGAAATAAATACAATTTTCTTGCTCAAGTTTCTTTAAACTTAGTCAAAATGCCAGTATGCCACTGGCACCAAATGAAAGACTAGCACCTTCACCACCTGTGGAGGGTGCAGACAAAGTTAAATGCAGAAAATTAATAAACCATGCAAAATAAAATAAACTAGAATACGGCTCCTAAAATATAGTGGTATAAAAAGTGCTTTACAGATAAAGTCTGATTGATTGATTGAGTCTGAAATAACTACAAAACGACTGACTCTACCGTCAGTATCTGCAGAAACACTGAATCTGTTCTGAGCAGATCTGAGCTTCAGCATGATCGGCAAATTAAGGCAGTATGTATTGCATTTTCTTTTTGAGATTTGTTGGTTTGTAATAGTGAAACTGATTTCTTTCTTAATTTTGGAGCTCTAGTTTTTCTCTGAAAGAGGAGAACTATGTCGTAGATATGGACGAATCATAACAGAGCAAAAGATCTGCCCCAAAAAGTTGGAAAAATAACTTGGAGGACTTTAATTAGTTTCCAGAGTAGAATATGCAGACTTTGGTTCACTTGGTAAACTATCAGTACTCTTTTTTTAATTTATTTTTATAGATATGTTTATTGATTTTTCTTTTCCTTTCAAAAACAAACAACAAACATCACAGGGACGACTCCCTTGAAACAAACAAACATGACAAACAAAATATAAAACAAAACAAAACACTTGGCTCACAAATCCAGCACACAATTGACATTTGAGAGGAGACCCGGGTAAGACATCATCCTACAAACATATACTTATATAGTCCTACACAAACCCCCTTGTAAGAACAGAAGAAACGTTCACTCCAATATAAGACATAAAGGGCTCCCAAGTATTATGAAATACATCGTCTTTAGAATGCAACACACACGTTAGGTAGCCTGAGAGACATATTCAAGGATTAACTTATGCCACTGTGTTTTATTAGGGACTTTGTTATCCAGTTCAAGAGTATGCACCTCCTTGCACAAAATGTTAAAATATTATAAAGATTTGTTTTATATTTGTTAGTAATATTTCGATTTCGTGTTCCAAGGAGCATACATAATGGGTCATTTTCTAGATTGGTGGCTAAGATATTATTAATGTCTTGACCTATGAGGTGCCAGAATCTTTGTATTTTCCAGGAAGACCACAGGCAGTGAGTTAGAGTAGCCACTTCTGTTTTACACTTCAGGCAGAGGGGGGGAACAAGCAGCATTGAATTTATGACGAAGTGAAGGGGACACATGAGCCCTGTGTGGTATCTTAAACTGGATAGATTTAACTCTATTGCACACACTCAAAGTTGGTTGTCTGTAATACTAAAACTATCAGTACTCTTGATAACAGCCATGACTCTGTTAAGGACATTTGTGTGAGTAGTAGTCATCATGTTGCATTAATACATTTCATCACAAGGTCCAGGAGGCAGACACCTTTTCTTCTAAGACTCTTGGACTGGAAGCAAGGGGGAAACAGCTAGCCTGGACCTGCTAGAACAGGGGTGTCAAACATGCGGCCAGCGGGCCAAAACCGGCCCGCCAGAAGTTCCAATCCGGCCCGCGGAACAACTTTGCACAGTGAAAAAACTACAGAGAAGACATTAACTGCATTTTTTCAGATAACTAAAGATAACTAATATTATACCAGGGAGTAAAGGTGCAGTGTCAGCTCTTTACCAGACACTAACCAGCCAGGAAGCAGTCAGCACAGAAAGGCCCAGGACTAAGTGGGAGACGGAAATAGGGGTACCCCTCACTCAGGAGATATGGGAAACATGTCTTAAAGGTGACATATCATGCAAAATTGACTTTTTAATGGTTCTTCACCTGAAATATGTGTCCCTGGCATGTCTACAAACCCCCCGAGAATGAAAAAAATCCATTCTGCCCCTGTTCTGATGTCTCCACCTTTCTGTAAATGTGTGTAAAACGAGCCGTTTCAGACTTCTGTGTTTTTGTTACGTAACAACAATATCCGGTCTGTCACGGAGTCAGAGCTCGGAGCTTGTTCAGCCCATAGACTTTATAAAATAATACTGAATCCCTCCCCCGTTTTTCATTACCTGCACAAATGTGTGCTAACAAGGAGCTTAGGAGGGAGGCATGCTAGTTGTAGGCTGTCTTAATAAACACAGAGGTCGGTTTTACTCCCCACGTCTGCAGATTTGAAGATATAGTGGATGATTTTTATTTGTCATGGATAAGTGCTAGCGCTAATTAGCATAGCCACATAGCTATAGGTTCATAGCTGTAGCTGTAGCTGTAGCTGTAGCTGTGTACCAAGACACACGTCGACATACTGACAATTAAACAACAAGAAACACTAAATCTGTGACCAATCCTTCATAAAAGGTCCTGCTGCCTTTCTGGCAGAGGTCGGTTTTACTCCCCACGTCTGCAGATTTGAAGATCTAGTGGATGATTTTTATTTATCATGGATAAGTGATAGCGCTAGTTAGCATAGCCACATAGCTACATGTTCGTAGCTGTGTACCAAGACACACGTCTACATACTGATAAATAAAACAACAAGAAACACTAAATCTGTGACCAATCGTTCAGAAAGGTCCTGCTACAGGCGCCTCTCCGTCAGGATCAGATTCAGAGGGTTGAAGTAACGTGATCTCTGAGCAGCCGTGTATATTCAACCAACATGTAAACATTAGATCAACGTGCTGGAGAGCCGAGGCACATCCACTTCCGGAGGGGGCGTGGTCAGAGGGAAAACAGAGTGTTTTGAAGAGGAATGAAGAAGAGGACTTTTCAGGCATGCCAAAATCTGATTTCAAACTGTTTTTTTGAGCATAAACTTTAAAGACATGTTTTGGGGACCTCTTAGACCAATATATATTGATGAAAAAAGCGTGATATGTCCCCTTTAAAAACATTCATAGGTGCTCAGTAAATACCAGATTGAACCTGATACAATTCAAAATAATTCACAGGTTGCACTACTCAAAAGTAAAAGTAAACAAGATGTATCCCAGTGTATCGGCAGTGTGTAACAAATGCAATCATCAAGCTGGCACCCTTACACACCAGCTATGGACCTGTCCTAACCTTCACTCATTTTGGAATTCAGTGTTTGATTTTTATTCCAAAGCATTCAACAAGAAATGGCTGCCCGACCCTCTGGTGGCCATTCTGGGAGCTACTAGTGACACCACTCTGAACTCTGGCAGTGACAAGTGGGCTGTATATCTTGGTACTACTCTGGCTAAAAAACTTATTTTAAAATTGTGGAAGTCCAATGCTGTTCCTTCATTCGAGATGTGGCTGAGGGAGCTGGGCAAGACCCTGCATATGGAAAGGCTTAGATTCAAGAATGCAGGAAGGATGAGAGTATTTGATAGGGCATGGGGACCAGTGCTGAGACACTTGAGGGGTCTGGGGGAGAATGTTGGTGGGATGAGAGAGTACAAATAACCTTGTGGCACTGATGGCTGTGTGTTATACCTGTATTGATCTGTCATTTTATGACTTGAATTTTGTTTCTATTTGTTCTTGCCCCCTAACGTGAGTTTCGATTTAACACATTTTTTTTTTCTTCTTCTGCCCATCACTTTGTACAAAATCCGCCAAATAATATTCATCACTATTTACTATGACTGTATGTTCTTTAAGGCCGCTGTTGTGTTGTTGTAAGAAAATGGAGGAATACGATTGCTTCTATTTGTCAACTATGAACTGCATACAATGATAATGCGCAATAAAAAAAAAGTTTTAAAAAAAACCTGCATTTTTTCAATAAAAGTAACTACTATTTCAGATTTGTTTGCTGGGGGTCGCATAAAATCATAGCGCTGATGGAGCGCACCTGAACAGCGCTCCGGGACTTTTTTTCTCAAAGCACTATAAGATGATCCAATGAGCACTAAAGTTTACATATATGTAAACTTATTACAGCAGGAACGGTGGATCCACAATCTTCAAAAGAAGCCACAAATTATACGCATGCTTACCATACATGTGCATGCCTTACAGGTGCACTCAGTCACTACTAACACTAGCACTATCCCTTCATACAACACTGTCCAGCAAGCAGACTGTTCATGCTTAAGCTGAGGGGTCCAAAATAGTCAACTTTACCTTCTTTACTATTATAGTCTCTCTGTTCTTTTGCAGTAAACATTACACACTGTGTGTCAGGTGAATGGCTAACCTGTGTGTTTGGTGTGTCCGCAGCAGGTTTCAGGGCTTCAAGAGTAAAATATTCGGCCCCACTATGAGACTCATCATGGCAAAAACTACAACAGCTGTTTCTGTAGAAAGATAGTTCATTAAATGTGAACATTTTCCAAATGTTCTTGTACTTTTTTTGCACTAAAACAAAGGGAAAAATGTAGAGTTGTCATTATTTATAGGTTATTATGTTATGATTTTACTGGTCCAGCCCACTTCAGGTCAACTTGGGCTGTATGTGGCCCCTGAACCATAGACTGTAAAAAATATGGACGTAGTATCTGTGACGTCACCCATCTGTTCCTGAGAGCTGTTTTGAAGCAAATCGACGGCAGCAGCCATATTGGTAATGCGGAACTCAACTAGGCAGAGTGTGACGTAGTGTGAGCCTCTTAGCCAATGGCTGTGTGTTCCCGACCGGGAGTCACGTCAGTCATGTCCTTATTTGGGCAAAACTCATAATCTTAATATCTTCTTAACAATCACGTTAGAAAAAAATTCACCCCCCGTACAGTGTGTGCCATTAGAGAGATTAGCGTTGTAGGGCGAAGCCGTTTTTTGAACCAGGATGTAAACATGTTTATTAATGCTGCAAAGATCGTCTTTTTCCCATTCATATCTATGTGGTTTCCGATGTTTCTGCAGCCAGCCTCAAGCAGATCTTCGATGTATTGCAGTTTATAACACTTCCGCATTGGCTTCATCGTTTGAGACTGGAGTTTGCCGCTTGCCCTGAACTGAAATGAGTTTGACACCCCTGTGCTAGAACCTATAAAACTCACAAATGGACTTACCATCGGTCGTTTTTTTTAACCTCTGCAGAAGAAGAAATGTAATAGCTGCAACTTGTGTCACATTTTCTAACACTTTCTAACATAGGCCGAATACATGAGGGGGAAATTATTCCTCTCGTCTCTCTCTCTTGGAACTAATTGCAAAATTTTAAACTCCTTCCTGTCATGTTTTCTTTGGATGTAAATTACTTTGAGATCTGTTTTCTTTTTGTCATTTGCACAGAAATGTTCAGATATTTCTCCTTCTAAAAGCCTCAGTAGCTCTCACAAAATTGGTCTCCGTTGGTCCAAAGCAGTGAAACGAAACCAGTAAAGTTATAAAAGTTATTTTAAAAAGTTCTTAAGCTTTCATCAAAATTACTCAATACAGCTGAAGCGCATCAAAAATGTATTTTTAGACTTAATTATGCTCAGCTGCAGTTTTGCATTGTGGGGTTAAAGTCATGGCAGCGGATGAACTATTGATAACACTTCGATCCCTGGTGGTGTTTGTGTGTTTACCGCAGCAGGAGATCAAACCTGGCACAGGGCTCGGTGTTACACACTGGAGCCAGAGGTTCTCTGCTAAAAACTCCCGGGAGTCGCAGAGCAGGTCAGAGGAGGCCGAGGACCTCCTGCCTGAGCTCTCAGCTGGCAGCTGGCAGCTGGCAGCGCGGAGCTTCACAGCGCTCTGAGGGGAGGTGTTGAGAAACTGTTAAAACACTGGGCATTTGTGTGTGTGTGAGTGTGTTTAAGTGTGTGTGTGTTCCCTCTGCTCAAATGTTCACAAATTAGCTAATATCAGGAGTTAAGTTACGCACACACACATACACCCACACTCCTTGGTTCACTGGGCAGAGGTTTTATGCAGTTGGCTCAGGTTCAACAGCAACATTCAGCAGATAGAGAGCATTATGGGGGAGTGAGCTCTGCCCTGAGAGGTTAGAGTGATACATATTTCTCGTAAATGTAGATCTGTTTTGCTACTTTTTATTGTTGATTGAAATAACACAGAAGTGATTCAGCGTGGACTCGGGTCAGAATCCTACATCTGCTCTTCTAATCACTTGATACTGGGGGCGGGAGTGATTACATTCTGCAGAGAGAAAGTAACTGATGAGGTTTAAGTTTTCTCACAGAAGGGAAAGTGTTCTTTTTGGATTACTCATAAAAAGATTTGTCAGAGGCAGGTGATCCAGTACTTTCCTTTCAATCTTTATTTGTGTAGCGCCAAATCACAACAAACGTTATCTGAAGATTCTTTACAAACAGAGCAGGTCTAAACCGTACTCAAGAAGACCCAACATCAAGACAGGATAAGATCCAGTCCCATCTTACAGACAGGACTCAGTCTGATCTCATCTTAATCCACCATGAGCAGAGCACTTTGCAGCATTTAGCAAGTTACAGTGGCAAGGACAAACTTCCTTTAACAGGCAGAAACCTCCAGCAGGACCAGACTCATGTTAGACACACATCTGCTGAAACCGTGTTAGAGAGAGGGATAGAGGGAGATGAAGAGAGAGAGAGAGATGATAGTGGTGAGATGGATAGTAGTAGTTGTAGCAGCTGGAGTCTGGAATGTCCACATGCAGAGGAACCTACGAGACAAGGGAGCTCAGGGACTCCAGAAAGGTCTATGGTTAGTAACTTTATTCGGACAGGAAGAGTTAAAGTAAGTGATAGACAGACATAGGAGAGAGTGGGATCCCAGTGTGTCAGTCTCATCTTATAGCAGCATAACTAAGAGCTGGTCCAAGCCTGAGAGGGATGATAGTGGTGAGATGGATAGCACATCCAGCAGAGATCCAGAGGAACCTATGAGACAAGGGAGCTCAGGGACTCCAGAAAGGTCTATGGTTAGTAGCCTTAATGGGACAGAGGGACTTAAAGTAAGTGACAGGCAGATACCTCTTTTCCACCAACGCGAACCAGGTTGTATTTCCAGGCTGGTGCTCGCGCTGGTTCAGAGCTGGTTGTACTCGTTAACCAACACGGCACCAGTTTGTTTTCCCGCCCGCTCGAGCCCGTGGTAGAGGCACGTCATGACGTCAGATTTACATGACTGCTTGTCCCAGCAGCGCTAGCACCATCTTTCCCTCACAACAACAACAATGGCAGACAACAGCAGCTTGTCTCCTCGGCCGACCACTGCTTTGCCTTGGAATCCATTAGTCTCTTTTATTTGTTCGTTGCAGGACAATGGTGGAAACACGTTTGGTTTGTGTTTCTGATCACGGCAACCCCGCCCTTCGCCCCTGACGTAAGCTGTTCGCAGTTCTAGACCAGCAAAAAGTTGGAGCCTCTTTGGAACCAGGTTTTCCCGGCCGGGAGCCGGTTCAGTCGCGGTCGAAACACAAAAAAATGGTTCTCAATTTAGGGCCCTGAAACTGCCTCGCTCGAATAGGGGTAAGAGAGAGGGGGAAAGACAAGATCCCAGTGTGTCAGTTCCCCCAGCAGTCTAAGCCTATAGCAGCATAACTAAGAGCTGGTACAAGCCTGATCCAGCTCTAACTATAAGCTTTATCAAAAAGGAAAGTTTGAAGTCTACTCTTAAAAGTAGAGAGGGTGTCTGCCTCCTGGACCCTGACT
The DNA here is from genome assembly GCF_009762535.1 of Notolabrus celidotus. Lineage (NCBI taxonomy): Eukaryota > Metazoa > Chordata > Actinopteri > Labriformes > Labridae > Notolabrus > Notolabrus celidotus. The sequence goes on from NC_048276.1 coordinate 5,444,165, forward strand.
GGTAGATGATTCCAAAGGAGAGGTGCCTGATAACTGAAGGCTCGACCTCCCATACTACTTTTAGATACTTCAGGTACAACGAGCAGGCCTGCATGCTGGGAGTGTAGCGTTCTAGAGGGGTAATAGGGCACTATGAGCCTGTTAACTGCAAAACTTTAATTGCAAACCAGATTGATATTTCCTCAATAGGCTCATAACATGCATTTCCTTTTATTATCACTTCATGAAGCTGAGGTAGAAACTCTTTAGACTAACACTGTGGGAAATATCTCAATCATCATGCATATAATATGTAAGTCTTTAGGTAAGTGAACTGCTTACACACACGTTATACCTGACAAGAGCGTTTTAACTCACTGCACTCATCACCTCCTGATCTGAACACACACACACACTAAAATGCTCAGTTTGTACTGTAGGTCAACACTCAGGTTCACGACGCCACGTACACTCATGTGTGTGCTACACATACACACTCTCTCAAACACAGCCGTGGATTCACACACACTCTTACACACTCAGGTCCACTCAGGTTGTTTTTCTAAGGGGTGTTTATGTAAAGGAAGTTTGACTCGCTGCATACTTCACATTTATGAAGGCTGGAAACGGCCCGACTGCTGATATGATTACAGCAAAAAGCAAGGCAGGAAAACGCTCTGACATTCTCATATGGAAGCCATTATCCTTTCTCTACACATCACTTTCTCTCTCTATTTATCTTTACCTTTTTCTCTCTCTCTCTCTCTCTCTCTCTCTCTCTCTCTCTCTCTCTCTCTCTCTCTCTCTCTCTCTCTCTCTCACAGCCCCCCCACAACCTCCACCTCTTCATCTCTGATTCTCTCCTCATTTCTTTCCTTTGTTTCTCACACGCTGTTTGTGTTTATGGGTGTTTGCAAGCAAGAGCTGCATGCATGTGTATTTGACGCCTGCTGTGAATTGTTTTATTTCATCACAAGTGAGCCTCACAAATGTACACACACACACACACACACACACACACACACACACACACGCACACACACACATGTGCAAACACAGTAAAATGGTTTGATTAACTGCGAGTTGGCCTGACTTTCCTCTCTGGATCAGCCGCAGTGTTAGGCATTAAAAGCCCATAACTCACTATTAACACCCAACCAGACCTCTGTGTGCGTATGTGTGTGTGCGCTAGTGTGTGTGTGCCTTTCTCATAAGCCCCCTCCACCCATCAATCCACTCCCAAATGACATCAGAAGAGTGAGGAGTGGGAACACAGTGCATGACTGACAGAGACCAGGACGAGGGAGGGAGGGGATAAACCCTGAAGATGTGTGTGTGTGTGTGTGTTTGAGAGAGAAAGAGAGATCTTGGACGCCCTGGATGCTGTAATGACACAATCATTTCTGGCTGAGCAGAGATGGTGAAGACACACACACACACACACACACACCAACATACTAACTCTGCGATCCACCCTGCCTGACTGCAGCTCGGTTTCCAAACATTGCATCAAATTCCGAGAAATATGACAACAGAAACCTGAGGAGCCAGAGAGAGTCTGTGGCTGACCTCTGAGTCCCCCGAACACTGAGAAGTTATTATTCAAACTCAGTTAACGCTGATATTTCAATCCACACAACATCAACGTCTTTATAGTGGATGGTCATAGCTCCATAAATAACATCCCAGAGATCAGCCTGCTTCAATTTAATGACCTGATACCGAAGACGCGCATCTCTAAACTACGACTCTATTTACGAACTCCTGACAGATTCTAGATCATTTCAGGACACATCAGGCCCGGGTATCTTCGGGAACCTGCCTTTCAGATCTGTGTTGGCTGACTTCTTACACCTTCGTATTTTAAAGAGCTCATAGCGCCCTATTATCCCTCTAAAACACTCAATCCCAGCATGCAGGCCTGCTCATTGTACCTAAAGTCTCTAAAAGTAGTATGGGAGGTAAAACATACAGTTATCACGCACCTCTCCTTTGGAATCATCTACCAGTCAGGGTCCAGGAGGCAGACACCCTCTCTACTTTTAGGAGTAGGATTCAAACTTTCCTTTTTGATGAAGCTTATAGTTAGAGCTGGATCAGGCTTGGACCAGCTCTTAGTTAGCTTAGATTGCTGAGGAACTGACACAATTGGATCTGATCTCTCCTCTCTCTGCCTGTCCCATTAAAGTTACTAACCATAGACCTTTCTGGAGTCCCTGAGCTCCCTTGTTTCGTAGGTTCTTCTGGATCTCTGCTGCTGTGGACTTGCCAGACTCCAGCTGCTACAACTACTACTATCAGTCTCACCACTATCATCTCTCTCTCTCTTCATCTCCCTCTATCCCTCTCTCCAACTCTGTGTCAGCAGATGTGTGTCTAACATGAGTCTGGTCCTGCTGGAGGTTTCTGCCTGTTAAAGGAAGTTTGTCCTTGCCACTGTAACTTGCTAAATGCTGCAAAGTGCTCTGCTCATGGTGGATTAAGATTTTAGTGTTTATTTCTTTTGGAAAAAGATTAATAGCCCCTGAGATCTGCACTTGGATCCCACACCCCCTCATCCTGAATATAAGACTTATTTTTAAATGATATTGTTTGGCTTGATTTTTCCTTCAAATAAACTTGCAGGCTCTGAAATTTAGTTTAAGTCGAGTTTCTGATTTGTTTGCGTCTTTTTTTTGCTGAATAATAAGAAAAATAACTTTACAAAATTGTAATACAAATAAAACAATTAATAATAAAATAGTACAAACACAATAAAGTATAATGTAAAAGGTATAACAAAAAATATGATTAAAATAATTAGAATAAAATAATTAAACAAATAATCATACACATAGTGATAATACAAATAATAATAATAATATTAGAGAAGTCTGAGGGAGACAAAAGTAAATAAAACAATGTTGCACAAATAAAAACACCAAAAATGAAAGCAATCAAAAATCAGATATATGAAATTATAAAATTGACTTCTTATCAGACTTGTCTCTCAGATTTTAGTCAGTAAAATGTTAAAGTTACTATGTGAGTAATGACTAAAACAGTTACATCAAAAATAGCTGAAACACTGAACTCAAGAACTAAAGGCGCATGAACTCAAGTCTTGTACAAAAGTTCTTCTGGGTGCACAAACTGCAGCACAGCACAGTTATTTTCAGTACTTTCAGTTTCTGGTTAACAAAAAAACAAAGGAGCAGGATAAATGCTGCTCCTGGTCTAAAAAGAGATATAAATGCACTTCACATGTAAGATAAACCTGAAGCCTTTATATAAAAAACAAGCTGCGGCCTGTCCATCTCCCATAAATAGAACAGACCCGGGTCTATTTAGGAAAACTTTCCCATTTGCAACACAATAGTCTGAGGTCTACCACACATCAGCAGCAGAGAGGAGCAGGAGGTACAGAGAGACAGGCTGAGGCAGACTGAGAGAGGAGAGACAACAGGAGGAACAGAAAGCTAAACAGAATCAAGTCTGGCTCTCACAGAGGGGTCATGTGCCTCCTGGACTGGTAGGTGTCCCTGGAGTCCTACATTGTTTGACTCCTGCGGTCACAGCTGCAGAGCTTGGTTCTGGTTTGGGTTAGCTCTGATATGTAGCTCTACTGAAAACATTGGCTCTGCAGCGGGACAGCCTGGGAATGTGGTGGGGAAAACACAAGAAAAATGATCTGAGAAACGTCTGTTTGTTTGTAACGGAGAAAGAAAAGGAGCGTAAAACCATGTGAGTTCATCTTAGGAGAAAGTTTGAGGTTTTACACATGCCGCCGTCTTCTCGCTGGGTTTGTACACTAAGAACTGTGAGTAAGAGCCAGCCTGAAAGAGGGCGGGTCTTTCCTCCTCCCTGCGGTGTGATTGGTGGTTCGCTGTCCCTGCTGATGGATTGATGGAGGCTGCGCTCCTGGGGTTGGTTGAAAGGTTAATTCATCATTCACCTGTCCAGGTGCACTGCAGACATTTACTCTCCCCTCACCTCATCTAACTCCTTACACCCCCTGAATTTCCTCTCATTTCCTCCTTTCTACTCCACAATCCTCTTCACTCCTGATGATGCTACACTCCCCAAACAAGTTCAGTGCACATGTAACTCTTCAAATGAGAGTTTTCTGCTAATTTTGCAAAACACAATAACACCTTAAAACTCCAGTGAGGAGCTGGTTTGAGGCCTTGTTGTGCTTCTGTATGATCTACAAAATCAAAGAAGACCACAAAACTGACATCTTCTTCATAGTCATTTGAATGCTTGTAACAAAGTCATTTACAGGATGCAGCCAAAACAGCATGTGTTAACATTTTCAAAGCAAAGATTCACAGTGAGGGATCGGCTCTTGAATGTAGCAGGATGAAAGTTTTCAACAGGAATTACTTATAACTTGTGTACAGACATTTGTTCACAGGAGGCGCCAAAATCAACACAAACCTGAAGTTGCTCACAGAGACTTTAAGTGTCAAATGTCTCAACACTGTGAGCAGTTTTCAACCGATTGTGAAGTAGTCTCACTCTTGCTGATGCCTCTATACTGAATTTTAGAGCCCTGTGTTTGGGACGGATTTAACACGAAAAAAGTTGAGATGATAGTCAGCACTGATCTGAAGTGTCTTTGGCAGTGAAGAGTCAGGTAGCTTGAGGAGTATCTTTCCTTAGGTCACTTTTTTTACATAATGAATTTTCCTTATGGCTCATAATGGAGCAAGGTTTGCAACAAGACTTGAGTCTTCTGTTGAAGTATTGTTTAAGAGTGAGAAACTCCCCAACCAGGGTTTTGCTTGGTAAAAAAGAAAAATAGCTATGAACTTGATTTAATTTTAATGCTGTTGTTTTGAAGCCGATTGTCGGCGGGTGCCATATTGGAAATATTGAACTCAACCTAACTTCGCCAGAGTTAGTGTGAGGTAAAGAGGCGGGCATTTAGACTTTTCACTAACAGCTACAGAGTGCCTGCCTGTCAATCAAGTCAGCCACGCCCTAATTTAGGCAAAACTCTTAAGTTTAATATCTTCAAAAATAACAAGTTAGAGAAATGAGTTACTCAGACCTAAACTGTTTTTTGAACCAGGCTGTAAACATGTTTATTTCTGCTGTAAAGATCATCTTCTCTGAATGGGTGTGTATGTGGCTTCAGGTGTTTCAGCAGCCAGCCTCTAGTGGACGCTTGAGGAAGTGCAGTTTTTAGCACTTCCAATTTTGTCCAAGGTGGGCACCAAACTTAACACAACATGAAAGTTCCTCAAAGTGCCTTTAAGGTCTTATACACCTGTCAGGAATACAATAAAGATTTATATTAATTGTATGTTCTTGTGAGGCAACCACCTGACTTTACATCAGCCCCCTGCTGGACCCCCTGCAGTTTGCCTATCGGGCAAACAGGTCGGTGGAGGATGCAGTCAATATGGGTCTGAACTACATCCTGCATCACCTGGACTCCCCCAGGACCTACGCTAGGATCCTGTTTGTGGACTTCAGCTCTGCGTTCAATACCATCATACCAGACATCCTGCACCAGAAACTCACCCAGCTCACAGTGCCGGCCTCCATCTGTCAGTGGATCACCAACTTCCTGACGGACAGGAGACAGCAGGTGAGGCTGGGGAGCATCAAATCCAGCACCCGGACCATCAGCACTGGCGCCCCACAGGGATGTGTTCTCTCCCCACTGCTCTTCTCCCTCTACACCAATGACTGCACCTCAGGAGACCCCTCGGTGAAACTCCTGAAGTTTGCAGACGACACCACCGTCATCGGTCTCATCCAGGACGGAGACGAGTCTGCTTACAGACAGGAGGTGGAACAGCTGGCACTCTGGTGTAGTCAGAACCATCTGGAGCTGAACCCGCTCAAGACGGTAGAGATGACAGTGGACTTCAGGAGAAGCCCCCCCCCACTCCCCCCCCTCACCATCCTGAACAGCACTGTGTCTACTGTGGACTCTTTCAGGTTCCTGGGATCCACTATTTCCCGGGACCTGAGGTGGACCTCCCACATAGACACAATCAGAAAAAAGGCCCAGCAGAGGATGTACTTCCTGCGTCAGCTCAGGAAGTTCAACCTGCCTCAGGAGCTGCTGATCATGTTCTACACCTCCATCATCCAGTCTGTTCTGTGTACCTCCATCACTGTCTGGTTTGGCTCTGCAACCAAACTAGACAAACACAGACTGCAGCGGACTATAAGGACTGCAGAGAAAATCATCGGTGTCGACCTGCCCCCCATCCAGGACTTGTACCGGTCCCGGGCCAGGAAACGGGCAGGGAGCATTACCGCTGACCCCTCACACCCTGGACACAAATTCTTCAAACTCCTCCCCTCCGGCAGGCGCTACAGATCACTGTGCGCCAAAACAACCCGCCATAAGAACAGTTTCTTCCCCCAGGCTGTAACTCTGATGAACACTAAACCATAACAGTGTCATACCTGTCAGATAAATACTCTCTGTAAATATACATGTAGATATACAATGCAACAATTCTCAAGCAGAATTCCATATTTCTATTTTTTGTATTATTTAACTTCTATTTTATAATGTAAAACTACCTCTGCAACTCACCACTGCACTTTATCATATTATTTTAGCCTGTACATATTAGTCAAGCTATTTGTTGTTTCTTTGTATTTATAGCTAAGGTTATTGTTATTATATTTTCATTTTATTTTTTATTGTAGTTCTTATTCTTATTCCTATTCTTATGCCTTGTACAAAGAGAGCACAGTTTACCAAAGTCAAATTCCTTGTGTGTTCAAGCATACTTGGCAAATAAAGCTGATTCTGATTCTGATTCTGAAATAGACGGGTATGGATAGTAACACTTGGCACCACACATCTTGGCATGCAGCACAAATGTCATTGTCATTTTCTGCACACGTGCGCTCGTCATTTTGACGTCCTCTTTCTCTCAGATTGATTTTGATATGAACATACAGACAGATGTTTTTGGCCCTCCAGTTCAAACAGCAACTGGGTGCAGAATCACTTAAGATGCAATGCAGAAGCAACCTTTCTGCTATGCCGTGTTTTAAATGAATTCTCTGATTTACACACGCAGAGGGAGGAAAGAAAAAACCCACAACACGCATTCACTTCTATTGTACAACCTCTTCCCCTCTCTTCATCACCCTATCCCCTTTTCACCCAGCCCTCCCCTCCACCTCTTGTCTTATTCAATAGATGTTGTAAAACAGGGTACTCTGTTGGTGGCGGTCCAAAGGAAACCACCTCACACACACACACACACTCACACACACACACACACACACTGCGAGGGTGGTAATCCAACTTTCTGTGAACCATGTGGAAACCATTGCTGTGTAATCTGTTGTAATTGTGTTGTATTTGAGAGAGAGCTGGTCTACATTACTGCCTTCATTACTGTGTGTGTCTGTGTCTGTGTGTGTGTGTGAGTGTGTGTGTGTGTGTGTGTGTGTGTGTGTGTGTGTGTGTGTGTGTGTGTGTGTGTGTGTGTGTGCTACATGTACACTGAAGAACAGAGCAAAGTGAGAAAGTAATGAAAAAAGAGGATTCCTTTCAGAATAAGGTTGAATCATAAACACACATGAGAAAGTATTGACAGTGTTCATCCTCAGTCTCACATTCCTCTGTCACAGCTGAATGAAACAATAACCTTGATGGTTGTTGCATTTTTAAACACACTAGTCATCACAAACATATACATTAAACACATGCACACAAACTCATCCACCATTACACACACAGATTGCATAATTACACTTAATGGATTGAACGCTGCCGGCATGCTGGATGTAAATCTAGCGTAAGACCTCACTCTGAGCAGTTCACCTGCAAACAGGCTGAAGTGAACCATGAAATACATGCTGCTTAAATCAAATGATCATTCAAGACAAGGGAAATAAGTGAATAAATGACCTCTGACTGTGCACGTCTTGACGATAAAACCTGGCCTCATTATAGAACTACAACCAAATAACTGCACACTGAACTTAGTATAAGGGTTTGAATATAAAATGACCGTTATCATAAGAAAGCTCCCTCCTTTTAAGATAATTTTCTAAGCCTATAGCAGCATAACTAAGAGCTGGTCCAAGCCTGATCCAGCTCTAACTATAAGCTTTATCAAAAAGGAAAGTTTGAAGCCTACTCTTAAAAGTAGAAAGGGTGTTTGCCTCCCAGACCCTGACCCAGGGAAAGGTGATTCCAAAGGAGAGGTGCCTGAGAGCTGAAGGCTCTATCTCCCATACTACTTTTAGAGACTTTAGGAAAAACGAAGATCAAAGAAGACCACAAGACTGACATCATCTTCCGAGTAATTTTAATGCTTGTAACAAAGTCAGTTACAGGATTCTGCCAAAACATCACGTGGTAACAATTTCTAAGCAAAGATTCACAGTGAGGGATTGGCTGTTGAATGTAGCAGGATGAAAGTTTTCAACAGGGTGCCAAAATCAACGCACACATGAAGTTCCTAACAGAGGCTTTAAGTTTCAAATGTCTCCACAGTTGTGACACAGCACACCTTTACGGACAAGGTAAGTTTAGCGGCCAAATTCCACCAGATCCATGTCCGATCAGTCTCCGGTCCAGACCAATGTGTTAACTTCCACTGGACCCGCTCTGTTGCATTCTGGCTGCGTCTCTGATCTGGCAGGTCGGAGCCCTCCGGATCAGATACGCAAGACTTCTATTTTTGCTGGATGCCGTGACACGACGCATCAATCTCAACAGAGCAGATGGAGCGGGACAGGAAGTCAGGTTTCACCAAAACAAAATGAAAACATCCGGTTAATTTTCAGAATAAAACACTCTGTGTTATCACCAGATCGTATTTCACTTAACTACAACAACAAACCAAAGTCATGATGAGCGGAGCCAGGCCTGGAGTCAACAGGTCAGAGGTTTTCAGAGGACCAGAAAGACAACATGGATGAGGAGAGGAGGAGGAGGAGAATCTTTGAAAAAAAATAAAACTTGGTCACATGACTCCAGCTGTCCGGTGGTCCTGCTCCGTGCTGCGTTCTGAAAACGAAGGCGGTAGGTGTTGACAGACGAGAGAGTATGAAGCCAGAGGAGGACGTCTGAAGTTGAGTTGTTAAGGGCTTAACTTCAATTGAAACAACATCAGCCCTAAAGTGTAATGACGTCTGGGGAAGGAAACAATGTGTTTCAAGTCCATCTTGAAACAATATTTGCATTTCAATAACTGGATTGATAAGTTTCAAGCCTCTGTAATTCCTTCTGCCCTTTACATTGGACTCAGAAAATGTATTTCTGATGCAGTTTGGTTGGTGATGATGCCCGACAGGATCCACAGTATGGTGTAAAGTTTTAAAGTTTAGTGAAAGCTAATGTTGGGCTTGGGTAAAGTTAGAAAAAGCAGGTTTGATGTGATTTTTCTAAAAAGTGTTTCTTTTTTAAGCCAACATATGCCGAGCCAAGAAAGATGAAGCAGGACTGTTCCACTAAAAAGTCATCAGTTTCCAGTAAACTTCCACTTGAAGTTCTGCAAAGATTAATGAGTGTGGACTGAGAGAGAAGTGAAAGGGACACCAGTGAATAAAGCTTCATAGTTTCAAAGCAGGGCCTCTCATAGTGGCTTTAATTAAGATAAGGTGGCGTTTGTCATTCTTGTTAGAAATGTTATGAACACTGTTTCATCGACACAAAGAAACACTGAGAGTAAACAGTGTTTAAAGTTGGCTCCAGCAGCTGTTTCGTGGATGAATCTTGAAACTTTTCTGAGAAATCCGGCCAACCGACTGCCTCATCCCGTCCGCTCTGCGATCAGCCCTCCTGTGTGAATCCAGAGCGGAGCCTCCTGATGGCATCCCTCACGGAACTGTGAACCGGTCAGCCCTGCCAATGCAGCAGTGATGGATGCACTGAGTTCCTGGCTGCACACTCACCTTCATCCATCCTGAGGAGAGAGCAGAAGAGCGAGTGCAGGGAGAAGGATGGAGACGTAAGCACTGAAGAAGAAGACGTCTCTCAGCGCCCTGCTAGGGAGCGAGATAAATAGGAAGAGCCGTCTGACCCGCGAGCTGGTGAGTGATTGAACTAATACCTCCTCCAATAGTCTTCCCATCACCTTCCTCTTCCTCTCACATCCTCACTCCCCGTGTTTATTTATTTACCTCAGCAGAGCAGCGTGGGAGCTGGGAGGAGAGGTGATGAATGGAGCAGAAAGTCATACAGGGCAGGAGCAGCATTTATACTCCTCTTTAACCATTCCTATGTGTTTCTGCATGTGTGTGTGTGTGTGTGTGTGTGTGTCTGTGTGTCTGTGTCTGTGTCTGTGTCTGTGTCTGTGTCTGTGTGTGTGTCTGTGTGTTGCTCTGTCCTCGTGTGAACCATTTCAAGTATCGACATTTTAGCAAAGTGATGTAACTTTAGTTAGTCAGCACTTCTGCTACAGGCCAGTTAGTTTATTAGCATTTAAGTTTTGCTATGAGATTAGAACAAGCAGTAACAACCAGGAGCCAAATATTGAAGCCAACATTAAAACCGCTCCAAGAAAAGTTTTGTGGTGCTGACATCGGTGGGGAAAGACCTGAACTTTTCTCTGGAAGTATGAAGTGCGTAACAGCTTCTGCTCCTTCTGGTGAATTTATCCAGAACTGAGGAAACATCTGTGATTCACAAAGACACCAATTTCTCAAGCCATATGTTGTTAGTAAGAAGTAATGTCTTCATACCTGGACTCAATAAAACTGGTTCTTGTTCAGAATGAATACCACTTTGAAGTACCTGATTATTGCTGTTCATTCAACATATTCCCACGGCTGCAATCAGCTGGAAGCTCAAATCTTGTTATCATGTTTCCAAGCTGTAATCCAGATCCTAAATTATATCAATCTTGATCATTTGACAAATTTCTCTTCTCCCTGATTGATAAGCAGCAAAAACTCCCAACTTCCTAAAGGTAGGAGCACCAGCAATGAATTAAGAGCACCCACCTGATCAAACGTTTCACCTTCCCCATCATATCTGTGATTTTAAAACCAGGAAGTGACTGAATTCAAACATCCCCTGTATCCTGCAGAAAAACTAGTCCATACATCTGTTACCTCCAGGTTGGATTATTGCAATTCCCTTTTATCAGGCTGCCCTAATAAGTCCCTGAAGACTCTTCAGCTGGTCCAAAACGCCGCAGCTCGAGTACTGACTAGAACTAGGAAGAGAGAGTACATCTCTCTACACTGGTTCCCTTAATGGTCAGACATCTTTGTATCTTAAAGAGCTCATAGTGCCCTATTGCCCCTCTAGAACACTACACTCCCAACATGCAGGCCTGCTCATCGTACCTAAACTCTCTAAAAGTAGTATGGGAGGTCGAGCCTTCAGTTATCAGGCCCCTCTCCTTTGGAATCATCTACCAGTCAGGGTCCGGGAGGCAGACACCCTCTCTACTTTTAAGAGTAGGCTTCAAACTTTCCTTTTTTATAAAGCTTACAGTTAGAGCTGGATCAGGCTTGGACCAGCTCTTATTTATGCTGCTATAGGCTTAGACTGACACACTAGGATCCTGTCTCTCCCTCTCTCTGCCTGTCACTTACTTTAACTCTTCCTGTTCCATTAAAGTTACTAACCATAGACCTTTCTGGAGTCCCTGAGCTCCCTTGTCTCGTAGGTTCCTCTGGATCTCTGCTGCTGTGGACATGTCAGACTCCAGCTGCTACAACTACTACTATCCGTCTCACCACTATCATCTCTCTCTCTCTCTTCATTCTGATGTTAGCTAATGGGTTCTCAAATATGTTATTACAACTTGAAATATGTTTCGATGTCTCTCTGGTTTTGAAGTATCCAGGGAGTATTCATTTCAGGGAGCAGTATGACAACATTTTATCATAAAAGTATGTAGGAAATTCTATCTTCTTATTTGTAAATGAGTGGTTTTCTGGGATATTCCAAGAAACTCTCCATATCACACTCTTTCTAGGAGCTGAGCCCCCCTAAAAGTCTGATCCTAGAATCGCCCCTGGGTCACTCTCAGACGAATGTTAGCAAATTAATTTTCTTTTTCTTTTTCTTTCTTGTCAAGAGTGAATTGAAAAGATTGATACGGCTCCTTTCTAAATTACAACACACAGATGTTAGAGTGGTTTCAATCCACTCATCTGAACTTTTGCAAGAAATCAACAAAGCATTCTCCCAGATATATTTATCTATCACCTGTGTGCTAACTCAAGCCTGTCATTTTACAGCTGATATGCTCTTTAATTTACAATTCTTCAAGCCCTTCCAGCATCATGAACTGCACATCTGCTCTGTGTGTGCAGGTGAGGTTGGTGTAAATCCCTCAGGTTTGAATTCTTCCATGGAGATTGTTGAGGAGTGACAGCATCATGTTCATACTGGCTACATGTAAACTCACAGCCTTAAGGTTTGTGTGTTTAAAGACAATCAGGCCTTTCACAAAAAATAAAACATTTTCTGATATGAAGACCAAAACAGACTATTACAAATCACACTGGGGTCCCATCCCTCCGCTCTCTCTTTTCCTGTCCCATTAAAGTTACTAACCATAGACCTTTCTGGAGTCTCTGAGCTCCCTTGTCTCGTAGGTTCCTCTGGATCTCTGCCGTAGACGTTCCAGACTCCAGCTGCTACAACTACTACTATTCATCTCACCACTATCATCTCTCTCTCTCTCTCTCTCTCTCTCTCTCTCTCTCTCTCTCTCTCTCTCTCTCTCTCTCTCTCTCTATCCCTCTCTCCAACTCTGTGTCAGCAGATGTGTGTCTAACATGAGTCTGGTCCTGCTGGAGGTTTCTGCCTGTTAAAGGAAGTTTGTCCTTGCCACTGTAACTTGCTAAATGCTGCAAAGTGCTCTGCTCATGGTGGATTAAGATGAGATCAGACTGAGTCCTGTCTGTAAGATGGGACTGGATCTGACTCTGTCTTGATGTTGGGTCTTTGTTAATAATAGAACATAGAGTACGGTCTAGACCAGCTCTGTTTGGAAAGAGTCTTCAGATAACGTTTGTTGTGATTTGGCGCTATATAGAAAAAGATTGATTGCTGAAAGATAAATCTATGGTTTTGTTTTGAAGGACATTTTCTCGTCGAGGTGTACTCCTTACAGATTTGATGCATTAAGAGTTCAATCTCAATGTGTTAAAGCTGTTTTCCTTTCACACTGCCTGGTTTGTTTACAAAGCATTCACAGTGTTATAAAGAATGTGTGTGTGTCCATGTGTGTGATATTTTTTTTGCTTGAGCATAAATGTTTACATGGTGCTGGAATGTTCTGAAATGAGATCTACTCACCAGAGAGTGCCAACAGCCCCACACACACACACACACACACACACACACACACACACAAACACACACAAATGACAGCTCTGGTCAACATTACTGGCAGGGATGCTGGTACGATTGGTCAAATCAGTTTATGTAACATATTCCTTCTCCATCTAGAAATATCCTGGAGAAATGTATCGTCATTCTACACACACACACACACACACACACACACACACACACACACACACACACACACAGTATGTCATTATTGTGTTGCTGGTTGCCTCGGGCCAGAGGGACAAATAATGAATCAGAGCTTGGATTAAGTTGAATTGACCTCCTTTAAAACATATTCTGGAGCGCTACAGAGACAACACTTGATCTCAAACCCCCTCCCTGCCAATAACACACATGCACACACACACACACACACACACACACACACACACACACACACATACACACACACACACACGTTAGTTGGCCAGGGGTGAGTGTGGCTTTTCTGTTTGACAACTAATGAAGCGGGCCTCAAAGACAAGATGGCACATGCTGCCATTTTCACTCTGAACACACACACACACACGAACACACACGAACACACACACATACAAATGCTCACGCACACACACAGAGGCACACTGCCATCCGTGACTCTGAATAACAATCACAACAAATGAAAGTGGCTGTGAGGGGGAAACTTTCCTCATTGTCTGTTTTAATTTGAGTCTTATTTAACGAGTCGGGAATCAAACGTCGGATAAGAGGGTGGGCGGCGGGCGAGGTGTCGCACGGAGACGATAAAAGACGGAGAGAGGGGGAGAAGAAGAACAAGACGACAGAGACACATCAGACTCCATCAGTCTGAAAATAGAGCAGTTTTTTGTTTCATTCGACAGGGAGAGGTGTCGATAATTAGGCTCTGTCAGGTAGAGTGTGTTCATGTGTGTTTGTGTGTTCGTGTGTGTGTGCGTGCAGAGTCCCCCTGACAGTATGTGCTGAGAGCACTGTAAATGCACGGGTAATGGTTGTCAGTGCGTGACAGCTATAAATGGCCCTTTAGTTCTCTTCTCTTCAGTACAATGACACACACACTTTCTCGCTCAGCGCCTTTCTCACACTGCAACACACACACACACACAAACACACGCACACGTTAGCGCAAAGGATCTTCATTTTCATGTTCATCGACTTAATTATCATCAGCACCAACACACCCAGTTTTTTCACTCATGGGAGCAAGCTGAGAACAAAGATGTTGGAGGTTCCCATGCAGCTTGTTAACATCAGATACCTGTAAATAAAAAACTGCAGGAGTCTGTTTGACTGATAAATTATTGTAAATGATTATTTAATGCTACTCATGGAGCTTTTCAATTCGAAGAGAGATGATTTCATTTGAAGATTAATGATAAGATGGTAGGTAGGCTACAAGAAAATAAGAGCGATGAAATGTCATCACGGCGCAATTTTTTTCTGTTGGTACTTCTACTCCTTAGACGTGGCTGACGGACAAATTCCACCGGATCCGTGTCCGTCTCTGATCTGTCACTAAACCTAATCCTAACCCTAACCCTAATCCTAACCCTAATCCTAACCCTAATCCAAACCCTAACCCTAACCCTAATCCTAACCCTAATCCTAACCCTAACCCTAACCCTAACCCCTAATCCAAACCCTAACCCTAATCCTAACCCTAACCCTAACCCTAATCCAAACCCTAACCCTAACCCTAATACTAACCCTAATCCTAACCTTAACCCTAATCCAAACCCTAACTCTAACCCTAATCCTAGCCCTAACCCTAATCCTAACCTTAACCCTAATCCTAACCTTAACTCTAACCCTAACCCTAATCCTAACCCTAACTCTAATCATAACCCTAATCCTAACCCTAACCCTAATCCTAACCTTCACCCTAATCCTAACCCTAACTCTAACCCTAACCCTAACCCTAATCCTAACCCTAACCCTAACCCTAACCCTAACCCTAATCCTAACCTTAACCCTAATCCTAACCCTAACTCTAATCCTAACCCTAACCCTAACCCTAACCCTAACCCTAATCCTAACCTTAACCCTAATCCTAACCCTAACTCTAATCATAACCCTAACCCTAACCCTAACCCTAACCCTAACCCTAATCCTAACCCTAACTCTAATCATAACCCTAACCCTAATCCTAACCCTAACCCTAATCCTAACCCTAACCCTAATCCTAACCCTAACCCTAATCCTAACCCTAATCCTAACCCTAACCCTAACTCTAATCATAACCCTAACCCTAATCCTAACCCTAACCCTAATCCTAACCCTAACCCTAATCCTAACCCTAATCCTAACCCTAACCCTAATCCTAACCCTAACCCTAACCCTAATCCTAACCCTAACCCTAATCCTAACCCTAACCCTAATCCTAACCCTAATCCTAACCCTAACCCTAACCCTAATCCTAACCCTAACCCTAACCCAAACCCTAACCATAATGCTAACCCTAACCCTAACCCTAATCCTAACCCTAACCCTAACCCTAATCCTAACCCTAACCCTAACCCTAATCCTAACCCTAACCCTAACCCTAACTCTAATCATAACCCTAACCCTAACCCTGATCCTAACCCTTACCCTAACCCTAACCCTAACCCTAACCCTAATCCTAACCCTAACCCTAATCCTAACCCTAGCCCTAACCTTAACCCTGATCCTAACCCTAACCCTAACCCTAACCCTAACCCCAATCCTAACCCTAACCCTAACCCTAACCCTTACCCTAACCCTAATGCTAACCCTAACCCTAACCCTAACGCTAAAAACCCTAACCCTAACCATAACCCTAACCCTAACCCTAACCCTAATGCTAACCCTAACCCTAATCCTAACCCTAACCCTAACCCTAACCCTAATCCTAACCCTAACCCTAACCCTAACCCTAACCCTGATGCTAACCCTAACCCTAATCCTAACCCTAATCCTAATCCTAACCCTAACCCTAATCCTAACCCTAATCCTAACCCTAACCCTAACCCTAACCCTAATCCTAACCCTAACCCTAATCCTAACCCTAATCCTAACCCTAACCCTAACCCTAACTCTAATCATAACCCTAACCCTAATCCTAACCCTAACCCTAATCCTAACCCTAACCCTAATCCTAACCCTAACCCTAATCCTAACCCTAATCCTAACCCTAACCCTAATCCTAACCCTAATCCTAACCCTAATCCTAACCCTAACCCTAACCCTAACCCTAATCCTGACCCTAACCCTGACCCTAACTCTAACCCTAACCCTAACCCTAACCCTTACCCTAACCCTAACCCTAATCCTAACCCTAACCCTAATCCTAACCCTAATCCTAACCCTAATCCTAACCCTAACCCTAATCCTAACCCTAATCCTAACCCTAACCCTAACCCTAATCCTAACCCTAACCCTAACCCTAACCCTAACTCTAATCATAACCCTAACCCTAATCCTAACCCTAACCCTAATCCTAACCCTAACCCTAATCCTAACCCTAATCCTAACCCTAACCCTAACCCTAATCCTAACCCTAACCCTAATCCTAACCTTAACCCTAATCCTAACCCTAACTCTAACCCTAACCCTAATCCTAACCCTAACTCTAATCATAACCCTAATCCTAACCCTAACCCTAACCCTAATCCTAACCTTAACCCTAATCCTAACCCTAACCCTAATCCTAACCCTAACCCTAATCCTAACCCTAATCCTAACCCTAACCCTAACTCTAATCATAACCCTAACCCTAATCCTAACCCTAACCCTAATCCTAACCCTAACCCTAATCCTAACCCTAATCCTAACCCTAACCCTAATCCTAACCCTAACCCTAACCCTAACCCTAACCCTAATGCTAACCCTAACCCTAACCCTAACGCTAAAAACCCTAACCCTAACCATAACCCTAACCCTAACCCTAACCCTAATGCTAACCCTAACCCTAATCATAACCCTAACCCTAACCCTAACCCTAACCCTAATCCTAATCATAACCCTAACCCTAATCATAACCCTAACCCTAACCCTAACCCTAATCATAACCCTAATCATAACCCTAACCCTAATCATAACCCTAACCCTAACCCTACATGACACAAGGTCATAACATTGCATATCAAAACCTTTAAATCATCATGTCTTACTTACAGATCTGTGTATATCTCCAAAAGTTTTAACCTCCTCGTCTTTCTATGGATTCTTGCTGCTGACGCCTTGCTGCTGTAGACTTGCCTGTCTCCTACAGCTCCAACTATTAATATCAGTCTTACTTTAATATCTTTATTAGAGCTGTGAATGAGAACTTACAGCTGCTTGACTCCAACTGCTTTAATTAACATTATCATCCTCACATAATATCCTCATTATAGATGTTAATGTCAAAAAACAGCTCATCAGTGCATTGTCGTCTCTTTGATATTCCTCGTAATATCACACACCTTTAACATAATTACATTTTAGCCTGAAGTCTGTGTGTTGTTGTGTCTGCTGTAGCTCTGTCTGTTTGTTTGTTTCTCTTTCTACCCACTTTCTCTCCTCTCACAGTCGCACCTGATTGCTGTTCAACCCAAGTCTGACACTGCTCAAGGATTCTGTCTGTCATAATGTTCTTAAGTACATTTTCTGAGTATCTCTACTTCATTAAAGTATTGTTTTTTGGGGGGAACTTATTACTTCTGACTCCATTTGAAAGACAAATATCATCCTTTAACTCCACTACATTTCTATCAGTGCTCTAGTTACTCACTACTTTATCTTTGAAGTCAGCTGATGAATTTTCTTTTCTGATATCAGATCCCAAAGACCGTAAACTGTTGCTGTTCTTGTGTTTTGTTTGTCTCAGTGGTGTAGCCGTACCTCGGTTGAGCGTAGATCAAACGTTCTTCAGATCAGTCCGTTCATTTAGTCGTGGTGATGATGGCTACGACCAAGAAGGATGATGATTCTCTACCTGAGCACCACGGCCATATTTTAAACCCACATTTGAGGTTTTAAAATAAAGAAAGATTCCTATTGTTGTAAATCTCTGATCTGTTTACCACACAAACTTCATCACAGCCTACAAAACATCAATCTAACCTGAGAAAGCATGTGGAGGTCTGGAGCTAACACACTGCTTTGATTCCAGATGAACATTGTAAACTTGTCTGTGCTTGGAGTAACTTAGTTTATATTTCATGGTAGACTTTTTAGATATGAAATAAAGGTTTCTAGACAAACAGAACGGAGCAGAATGTACACCCATGCATTCTTGACTGCACTCGTGCTTTGTGAAAATACTTCAAAAGTACTTTGAATACTTCAGTATTTTTTAAAAGCAAGTACTCCAGGACTTTAACTCAAGTCAAAATCTGACTGAAATGGAGCGCCGCCTACAAGCTAGTTCAGGCAGACAACTCGAGCTGTGCTCATCATACTGACACGTCATCATCCTCCCAATCAGATGATCTCAACATCCTCATTTGGCGGTCTATTTAAGCTGCAAGTCTCCCTGTCTCTGCCTTTGCTTTGCAAGGGCTCCTGCTGTCCTGCTCAGTGCTGTGTGCCAACTTTGTACCCACCCCCTCCCCGGCATCCACCTGCAGGCTCCGAGGGGGGTTAGTCCTGTCCCATTCCTTCTAATGTCTGCATTTAAATAATCTACGAGGAGTAATGAGGTGCGGTGGCCATGCGCCCAACACAATACTGTATGCTGCATGAACTTTATCTTAAGTAAGCGTGAGTTGTCTGACTGAACTTTCACTTGTATTACAGTAAAGTTTGACCAGGAGGATCTATACTTTGACTTCAGTAATGAAGCTGTGTTCTTTGTCCACTACTGGTCAGGGAAGTTTATATTTGCCATTGCTGCCACATGTTGCCAGAGCCTTGTTCTGGTCTCTGTAAATGATATTAGAGTACAGTCTAGATTGTCTCTTTTTGTGAGGCGTCTTGAGAAAACCTTTGTTATAAATTGATGGCGTACAAACAAAATAATCAAACATGGCTGAAATCCAGCGATGATAGCTCGCGGGAAGAGATGAAACACATGGTCATCCTCCAGAGAGATCAAACGCCTAATGTCTTCTTCTGGAAAAGAGATCACTTGAGAATATTCTTAGCTACTAAAACAGACGTCTAAACTATCTATCAGCCTGTGTGTTTGTGTGGCTCACATAAACACACCCTTAGAGAGGTCAGAGTTCAAACAGCTGGGTAATAACATCACAGCTAATGGACTCTCATCTGTTTATTCATAAAGGTTTCCTCTCTTCTTCATATCACTGTGAGCAAGTGCACAGTGTGTGTGTGTGTGTGTGTGTGTGTGAGAGAGAGAGAGAGAGAAAGAGAGAGAGTGTCTAGGCAGAGAAAACCGTTTCCAGTGGTTTCATGTTGCATCTCAGGGGACACTGTGTTGACTGTACCCACAGTGCTTTGCTGCACAGGCAGGTCTGTGTGGGATTGAGCTGGTGGTTTTATTACATTACTGTCAGGCACAGAGACTCTCTGTGGGTGCACTCTAATCCAACACCAACTACATGTGTGTTTGCATGTTCTTAGTATCTGGTAGTTATTAAGTATCAGTATGGACAGTAAAATGACTCTCTGTATATTTCCCTGTTTTAATACGAGAGCTCAATTCAATAATCCCTCCGTGCTGTTGGGGCGGAAAAGTGTGTGCATGTGTGTGTGTGCATGGTTGTAAAACTTCTGATGTGTGAATCATCAGAAGGCCACAGGTGTCATCAAACATCCCTGACGACAGCAGAGGGTGCTCATGGGAACCGTGGATAAAGGAGCATGAACAGACTGCTGCTGACAGCTGACCAATCACGTTGCATAAAAACATACCACGGATGACATCACCAGAAGTGAACTGTCGGGCAGCTTCATTATTCTGCTGCTGCAAAGGTTCTGATTTCTTCCAGGTTAACAAAGAACTGTCCCTAAAATCATGAGGATGTGAGCGGTGGTAGCTGGAGAGAAAGCATGTAAACAAACATGTTGGCAGCCACTGAGTGGTTTTTTTTTCTTTCCCAAAGAGGTCTTGCTGGGAAATTCCAACTTTTAGCTTGTGTGACCTCATTGAACCCAATAATATCCAAGAGAAAAATACTGATGCCTGGAAGCTGAAAGAGCTCCAACATCATGTGTTTCTTTTGGGGAGGATCAACATTTTTTGAAGTTTTGTGACAACCAGATAACATATTTCTGTTGACCATTTTTAAATTATTTTCAGGCTCCTGATCTCCAAAAATTGAGCAGTATCTCCAGTTTGTGAGCAAATTTCTGTTTTTCCTTTTCTTATTTTTTTTTAAAACATTAAGAGGACTATTTGTTTTTAAATCTTAAATTTATGATGTTAAGGTGTTAACTTAGATTCGGGAGCAGGACCACGCCTAAACCACACCCTCAATCACCTGACAAGCCTTCTTAAACGTAGCCAGCCTACTCCAACTGCTTGTCCGTGATTCTTCAACCCACCCTCCCTCACCTTACTCTACTGCACTTAACCTATTTCCTTGTCCTCTCCTACTCAACTCGTGCTCGCTCCTTCTATGCCCTGTCTACTTCCAGGTACAACCTGGGTCAAGATCAGCTCCGGCAGGATAACGCTGAGACGGAACCCCCATCCTGAGTCTCCTTCTGCTGGGCACACCACGCACAACTAATTCATTAAATGTTCAACTTATATCCATGTGTGGCGTGGTCCTTGCTAGTGAAGTATTGTTTAATTACAACTTTTTCTTGCTATTTTTTGGCCTTTTATTTATTTTTATACAGTTATTATTTTATTTTATGGTCTTAACTATTTATGTTTTAACTTGTATTTGCTTATTTTTTAACTATTTCCCTCTGTTGTTTATTTAAATACATTATATTGCAATTTTTAGTGCATTAGTCTCTAAGTCTAAATACATTTCTGTTTAAGGTTTAGTCATATTTTTTTTCTGTATTTTCAATCACTGTAAAGCACTTTAATTGCAATTGATTTGTATGATGGGTGCTCTATAAATAACCTTGATTGATTGATTAAAAAGGTAAAATTATTCATTCATTCCAAATAAATAAAAGTTTAGTTTAGAGTGTTAAAAAGTATTTTTTGTTTGCAGAAATATTTGTTTTGTTGTTGTTCTGTGTCTTTGCAATGTGACAGCTAATAATTCTTTGGCCAACCCATGTCGGGGTCACACCACGAGGTCGGTGTTGTTATTTTAATTCAATGCACATATGATATGTGCAATCCAGGTGTATGTGATATGATATCACATACACCTGGATGCACAGTTCACAGGTGGAGTAGATGTCCAGCATTAAACTTCAAACCTTTTAAAACCTGAGGTAGAACAAGGTTTAAAATCAGCTCTCTTCCATGAAGTACAAGGAGAGTAGCTACACGGTTGAAACAGTCTGGGTAATCTCTGATCTGACACATCGCCATGTTGTTAAAGTATTTGTGGGTAATTTTGTAATTTTAAAGAGTCACCCTGAAAATGAACATTTCCACTGGAAGAAGATAACTTGATCCAAAAATTCAGAAAACTAATAAACAGAGTAACTGCAGAAAAATAAACACAAACATTGAAAGCTCTAAGCAGACATGAATCCATACATTTTATTTCCTGTTTCTCATAATAAATATTAACTTTGCTTGTTTTCTTCAGATCTCAACTTTTATTTCTCATCATCACTCTTCATTACCCAGCTGACACTCTACTGTGTAAGATGCTTTATTCTGATTCTTCATTCCCCCTTGACTACAGTTATTAACTTTCCCTAACATGAGCAACACCAGAGGCAAACTGATCACAGTTCATGTCATGCTCAATCAGCAGGCTACGGACATTTTCATATTGGATCCTGTCCATCAATATGATCAACGAGCGGAGCAGGTGAGAGAAACTTTAGGTTAGCGATCTCTACAGAGAAACTTAAACCATGAGCGGTGGTGATGATAGCAGCAGGGTTCAAAGTTGTGACATTTGTTTATTTTCAAAGGTGTGTGAACCTCAGAGCTCAGAGAAGAAGGAGAGCTGAATGAGGACAGTTTCATGTTCAATCCACCTAAACAGGAAGTTCAGAATCCATCACCATGGAACGATAAACTGACGAGGAATCACTGAGACATATCATTTTAGATCAATAAAATATCCTTTTATTTAATATTTTTTGCCACTGTGTTTCTATTCAAAGTTAGTAGCTGGGTGATAAGTGGGATGATCTATGTTTGGGAGGTGGTTATGGGAAATAGAATCTGGACAGGGTGAGACAAGACCCTGACATGAAGAATAACATGACCCAACTGAACGGGGAGACCTCTTCCCCCAAAGTGGTCGAGGTCTGTTCCCCAAGACGACCCTTAACGTCTCTGTGCAGCAGGTGAGCAGCATGTTGACAAGTCTTTAACACAGTTCAAACTGCAGGGCGAGCAGGAAAACGCTCTTAATGTTTCCACCTCAACCCTCCACTCTTTCTCCAGCTAGCTGTTCCCTCATTTCTTTAATAGCTCTTGGTGTTGTTGTGTGAATTTACTACTTTAACAGCTCCCAGGCCCAGGGAGCATCGTCTGTTTAACAAACCGACATTTATTACGAGCCCACAGCACCACCACCACAAAAAGCCTCTCTGCTGTTAGGGAAGAGTTAGCTTCCCTCCATAGCATGAGCAGCTGTAACGGGTGTTACTAATGTGAGGTGACAGGTAAACTTGGGAGGCTCTCGACCCACTGCTGCGCCTCTGTGTGAGGGTGTGTGTGCGTCTCTGTGGCGCAGCAGGGGGAGAAGCCAGCAGTGTGTGTCCGGGCAGTAATCGGGTCGTAAACTCCATCAGGTTGTGTTTTCTCTGGAAGACTTCGGAGGGGCCGAAGAGGAAAGGAGGAAAGTGGGCGAGAAGGAAGGAGGCAGTAAAACTCTGGTTAGCTCCGTCAGCTCTCCTTCAATCAACGGTGAGACGGAGGCCGAGGCCGAGCAAAGCCAGAGGAATGGAGAGAACATAAAACATGCAGGGAGGGGGGGAAGAGGAGGGAGGGCAAACAGGTTGGCAGAGAGCGGGAGAGCAGCAGGACAAAATATATATACGGCTTCTTTGGGATTTAAAATAATTTGTTAAATGTTTTATAGAAAGTTACAGCCGTCTGTGGTGGCAGATGGTAAGAGTTTGACACATGTGACCATAAATAAAGATTATTAGACTGACAGTTTAAATGTGTGTGTGTGTGTGTGTCCGTGTGTGTGTGTGTGTGTGTGTGTGTGTAAAGGGAGAGGGGAGGGGGGGGTCGTCTGTCCACCAGCCACAGCCCTGCATAATCTCAGTCATCGCTTGTCTGTAGTTTGTCAGTAGCAACAGGCACATGTGGTGCACACAAATACACCAAGGGGCCTGATGATAGGTCAAAACTGAGTGTGTGTGTGTGTGTGTGTGTGTGTGTGTGTGTGTGTGTGTGTGTGTGTTAGAGAGAGAGAGATGATACAGAGTAAACGGTGGACTGTCAGGTTAGGTCGTGGTCAGAGCAACTGTCGTGATGAAAACACTCTTCAACTAAAGGAAGAGACACACAAGATAACACACACCTGGACTTACACACTATTCTTCCGCTATCAGAGACATGATCCAGCTGTGATTTTGTGTGTGTGTGTGTGTGTGTGTGTGTGTGTGTGTGTGTGCATGTCCTTGTGTGTGTGAGTAACATGATCTTGCATTGAAGCTTTTCAGAGCTTCCTGTTGTGACTCTTTGCTTCTGTCGGGGCTCAAACACTCGTCTCACACGGTAACAACATAACAGAGTCTGCAGCAGCAGCAGAGTCTGAGCTCAGGTCAGGATCATGTTAGTCTGAAACTGAATATAATGATCCCTGAAGATTACTGCAATTACACAATCAGAAAGCAGGGTGAACGGATGATGAAGGTTTATAAGAAGTGATATATTTTTTCATAGTTGTTTAGTTTCTTATGGTGATCAATCAATCAATCAGGCTTTATTTATAGAGCACCACTCATACAAATCAAATGCATTCAAAGTGCTTTACAGTGATTGAAACAAGCAAATATACAATGAATAAACATAAAACAGAAATGGATTTGGTTGCAGACATTATTGCACGTTAAATATCATAAAATGTATAAAAAATAAACAACAAATTATGATTATAATAAACAAGTTAATTAAAGATAAAATATAAATAGTTAAGAAAATAAAAAAGGTTAAAATAGAAGTCTAAGACAAATAAAAGCACTTAAAATAGCAATAAAAATTAGAAGTTAAAAATAGATAAAACTAAAAAGGAAATAAAATAGTAATGATAATAATAAAAACAATAAAAATAATAGTAAAAGTATTAATAATAATTAACAATAATGATAACAACGTATAACAAAATGAATGAAATAGTAATATAGTGAACAATTATAAAAATGATAATTATTATTATTATCAGTTTTATTTTTATTACAATATTGACAATTATCCATTTTATTATCATTAATACTCTTTTTTATTTTAATTGTTATTACTATAATTACATGTATCATTGTTATTGTATGTATGCATTTTTTTATTCTTGTAATTAATATATGAATTATTTATATTATTATTATATTATCATTATTATAATTATATGTAAACATAAGGAACTTGCCTTGTTAATGGGCTTTTCAAGTTTTTGAGATCTCAAAGGTAAACTCAGCTCTCTCAAAGATTCAATCAGCAGCCTGTCAGCTGGTTACAGCTGTGGAGGATGACTTCCATTCCCTGAATGAACTATGCAAAACTTCCTTTGATCGAGAGCCAGAACAGAGAGAACTACAGAGAACTACAATTTAGGACTAGGAGTAGTTATAGGGACATTGGTATCAGAATCAGAATCAGAATCAGCTTTATTCGCCAAGTATGCTTGAACACACAAGGAATTTGACTTTAGTAAACTGTGCTCTCTTTGTACAAGGCATAAGAATAAGAATAAGAATAAGACCTACAATAAAAAATAAAATAACAATATAATAACAATAACCTTAGCTATAAATACAAAGAAACAACAAATAGGCTTGACTAATATGTACAGGCTAAAATAATATGATAAAGTGCAGTGGTGAGTTGCAGAGGTAGTTTTACATTATAAAATAGCAGTTAAATAATAAAAAAAATAGAAATATGGATTGTTGCATTGTGTATTTACATGTACAGAGAGTATTTATCTGACAGGTATGACACTGTTCTGGTTTAGTGTTCATCAGAGTGACAGCCTGGGGGAAGAAACTGTTCTTATGACGGGTTGTTTTGGCGCACAGTGATCTGTAGCGCCTGCCCGAGGGGAGGAGTTTGAAGAATTTGTGTCCAGGGTGTGAGGGGTCAGCGGTGATGCTACCTGCCCGTTTCCTGGCCCGGGACCGGTACAAGTCCTGGATGGGGGGCAGGTCGACACATGATTTTTTCTGCAGTCCTTATAGTCCGCTGCAGTCTGTGGTTGCAGAGCCAAACCAGACAGTGATGGAGGTGCACAGAACAGACTGGATGATGGAGGTGTAGAACATGATCAGCAGCTCCTGGGGCAGGTTGAACCCATCATGGTATTTCCCATCATGGACATTACTTCTCTACTGTTTGTTTGCAGCATCCCAAAGATGTTTCTGCAGGGGCGCCATGTTCAGGGGCTTAAATACTCTGTGCAGAGGTCACTGGTTTGATCCCAACCTTGACCCTTTGCTGCATGTATTCCCCTGCTATCCACTCCCCACATTTCCTGTCTCTTCTTTAACTATGAAAGGCAAAAACACCTGAAAGAAAACACATTTTTACTAAAACTCTAATTGACTCACACATCACACCCCTGACTAAGAAACACTTCACTTTAAATCATTAACAAGAAGGTTTCTCTGTTTTTGCTTACCTAAAAACTATACCCCTCATATTTGAATCCTGTGCTCTGACAGCAGCTTTAAGTTTCCACTCAAAACAACATATTTAGACATTAAGAGGGTAATTAGATGATGAATGTGCGTGTAGGTGACGGGAATGGCTGAGTTTGACTGTTGGCAGCTCTTAAAGGAAGTTTATCTTCAAAGATTTAATCACTGATCATCGGAGGCGATAATAAACACTCACAAATGTTGACGTTTCAGCGTTCATAAGAAGCAGCGTGTGATTCATTCTCTGTCAGAGGCGTGTGAAAAGCAATTAAGTTTTTAACAAAATCAATTTCGCATCTCCACCCCCCCCTCACCACCACCACCACCACCACCACACTCCTCCCCACAGTACACACACACAAACACACACACTCCCTGATGAATCTCACAGTCAATGTTTGAAGCTGTTACATTTATCAGGATACCTTTTTGCCAGAAAGCCCATGGGCCTCGTTTTCATTTCTCATCTCTCACAACTGAGAGGTGCTTTCACGTGTTAAACAAGGTGTGTGTGTGTTTCTGTATGTGTGTGTGTCTCGGGGAGTTATAGAGGCTTTGCATCAACAGTTCAAAGAGAGAGAGTGTTCAGTGTATAGTAAAAGGGAGTGGAGTGGAGGGGGAAGTATGTTTTCTATTATTGAGATGAGTAAAGTTGTCATGTGTTAGGGGCAGTGAGGAAAACACAAAGATGCAAGGAGAGAACATTTAAGAGACTCTATGAAACAAAAGTTAAACATGTCTTCTTCCCTACAGTAAGTTGCTGCTTTAAGTTGGTTTATTTGGATATACATTAATGACAACACAAGGAAGTGAACTTTGTGCTCTCACGAGACGATTTGTCTCAAGTTAGATGCAGTGGGTTATTTGTTTACGGTCTTTATTACACCCACAGCTGGACTCAGAGGTTGCATTATGAGCATCATCATCAAAAGCGCTGCAGAATTTTCCACTTGGGTGCTCTTCCACTGAGCTCTGCATAATAAATTCCCTTTAAGGTTCCCTTTAAATGTAGAGATGCCCTGCAGGATGCCCTTTCAGGAGAGAAACTCAATGCAGTGCTTTACAGGCAGTCCTACATGCTACAAAGCATTACCTACTGTACGTTGGTGTCCCAAAGCATGCAGCTAGTGCTCTTTTTATTCCTCTCCCCTGTCCCTCAGACTGCCTGTGTTCTCCACTCTTAACACCTGAGAGGATGATCTACAGACAAGAGGTCAGTATTCCTCAGCTACTAACAAAGAATCCCTTTTATTTTAATTACCACAGAGGTAGTAACTCTCTCAGTCTTGCAGATTCACATGTTTCCACAGCCCTCTTTTCTTTAAAAACACCACATCAACTTCACACTTCATGTTGTGGTTGCCCTCAGATTGGCTGTAATTAGGAGGTTTTAGGAAGGACATCAGGAAGACTTTATAGGAATATGCAGCTAGAGTCTTATCATGCAAATGCAAAATGTTGCATCCACAGTGTTGCCAACTCCTCAGTAAGGAAACTAGATACTGGCTTTCCTAAAAGTCTCTAGAAGATGCGAAATAAAAAGAGCATGGCAAACAGATAATCCAATAACTTTCTCCTTCTCAAGCCATTCTTTGCAGTGGACATTTTCCAAGTGTTTAATATGAACTGTACTTGATCTTATGTAAAAGGGTTAAAAATGCAATATTAATTATTATTACTTTATAATTACACAAATTATACCTGTGTGTGTAGAGCCTCATTGTGTATTTCTTGTTTTTAAAAGTATTTTGATGTGCAGCCTCATCTTCCGGTCATTTTCTTCTTTGTTGGTTTCTTGACCTTTATATTTGATTTGCTCCCTTCCCTCTCCCCTTTTGTATGTTATCCCTGGGGGAGAGGTAGGTGTCCGTTGCTTAACTTTTCTGTTTCAATATATTTATTTATTTTATATGTGCTTTTGTCCTGTATGGTGTTTTAATGTGTATATTAAACAGAGTTTTACTTTTATTTATTTTTAAAGTAATGTTTAAGTAGACTAACTGAACGTACACATGCTTCGTGCTGGTTTGTGTGCACTGAAGGTTTAAGCTAGTCGAAATGTTCTTTTATCTGTGCAGGAGCGGAGATGCGTACTTTGTAAACACAGAGGTTCTTTTTCTTTCTGATTAAAGCTAGGGTTGGTAGTCTCGGGAAAGCATGAATTTGAATGTAGCATTTCCTCATGACTCCGTCTAGACCCTCCCCTCCTCCCTCAGAGCTCCTCCAAAACGACGTCCCCCCCGCTCACATGCACGAGCGCCGCTGACTTGCGACCATATAATGGTGACTGATTCAAAACCGGTCCTCACCAAAACATTATCATAGTGAAAGTTAAAAACACAAACAAACATGGCTGCTGTTAGTACTCACAACTGTCATGCTAGCATTATCCAGTTGTCATGGTGACACGATATCAGGAGAAAAGTTATAACACATATATAACACTGTAACAGCTCTACTGTTTGTTAAACATGTTCAGTGTAGATGTTCTTAATTCCTACAGTGTTGACGGTCAGTGAAGGCATCAGGAGAGGTGTAGAGTGTGTGAGCGGGAGAGAGGAGAGACAAGAGGAGAAGTTCTTCATTCATTCAAACATTGATTGTTGTTTTGTTGGTTGTCGTGATCACGGCCGACAGTGACCGGTTATTAAAGATCAACGTGTTCACGAATCGGCTCGTCATCACTACAGCGTCCGGACGGACGCTACAGTACATCTACATTTCTGTAGGACTTAGTAAATGTCATTCATTCTTCTGCTTGTCAGAGCCCCCGTGGTGAGAGCTTTTTAGACTCTGATCCGGACTACAGTCCTGAGCAAAGCACCTCATCGGGTCAGAGGGGACAGGCCCGAGGTCGAGCGAGAGGGGCAGTAAATAGAGTCAGGGGAAGCAGAGGCAGGGGACGGGGACTCAGAGTGCACGCTGGGGAAATGTGCGCGCAGGAGGAGGGCAGAACAGCAGGACGGGATTTGAATGGTTTAAAATTTGGGCACCCAAAAAAGGCTGATTGGTTGGTGTTTTCCCAGGTTTACTCCGGCTGTAGATAGCATCTTTTCTTCGTTCTTTTTTAAGAACACATCATGTATTGATTGCCATCAGGACATAAAGATCATTTTAACCAGTATAACAAAAAGTGTATCTAAATCTGATTACCAACCCCAGCTTTAACAGAATAAACGCAGAGAAAGCGAGATCCTGGTGTCGGTCATCTGTCAGTCAACTTTAAAAAAACACAACGCAGATTCCCACCAGTTACACTTACTGCTGTCTTTAAGATTTAACAATCTAAATGGACCAAAAAGAGACATGTGGCAGGATGAGCCACCAGTGGCTACGTGCATGGGCAATACATTTGCAGTCTGGATGTGGAGGAGTGAACGCTTCCACTTCAGTCTCTAAAAGTCTCCAATAACACCAGAAGAAGTCACAAGATTAGTCAAAAGTCACTTTTTTTTTAAAAAAAAGAGTCGCTAGAAGGGTCTGGAAACTCGACACATATAGCTATAAAGGTGCTAAGTTGGAACACTGCGCATCCATAAAGTTAAATTCAACTGCAATATGCATCATTTTCCTAGTTTAAGATTTAAAAAAGGTAAAAAAGCCAAACACATAATGAAATGTAAAGTTATGATGACTGTCAGAACATGAAAAGTTATGTTCCCGATCTCTGTCTTAAAACTGTGACTCTAGATCAAGATAAAAGTGCCTCAGTGTCACGTAAAGTTCTGCTTCCACTGAATTGAAAAACTTAATAAGCACTGTGAGACAACAAACCCCGGTCTCCCCTAATGCAGTGTGTTCCCGTCAGTAAAGCAGACAAACCGCGACCTGGACCATCAAGTGTTATCAAACACACAGAGTCTACATGCTGGAGTCATTTACAGTGTTGTGTTAACCCCTGCTAAAGAAACCACAAATACAACACAGGCGAACAGCACTGCCACCCGTGAGTCAGGTGTGCTGTATACGGTCAGGGAGGAGAGTGTGTTTATGTGTGTGTCTGTGTGTGTGTCTGTGTGTGTTAACATGTGTTACTGTGCGTCTGTGTTTGTGTTTGCCGCTCTAATTGAGCAGCAGTTGTGTGTAATGGCTGTGATATTTATCGGGGCAGCGAGGTCAGGTATGATAACGATCTGGGTTGCCAGGTTTGGTCTGTGGATTACAGGACATGGTCTTATCTCGAGGGCCTCCCCAGCACTTATTATGAAGCCTGTAATGAGTGACAATAACCACTTAATGGACGTGAAGGGGGGGGGGGCTGTTTTCTGGTTCATTCCCACAGTACAGGAACTCTATTATTTATTATTGTTCAGCAGCCTCTCAGATGTTCTGGAGGTCTGAGGGGGTCTGGGGTTCAAATCTGTATCAAAGAATTATTCTTTATTTATAATGCGCCAAATCCCAACAAATGTTATCTGAAGACTCTTTCCAAACAGAGCAGGTCTGGACCGTACTCTATGTTCTATTATTAACAAAGACCCAACATCAAGACAGGATAAGATCCAGTCCCATCTTACAGACAGGACTCAGTCTGATCTCATCTTAATCCACCATGAGCAGAGCACTTTGCAGCATTTAGCAAGTTACAGTGGCAAGGACAAACTTCCTTTAACAGGCAGAAACCTCCAGCAGGACCAGACTCATGTTAGACACACATCTGCTGAGACCGGGTGGGTGTTGGTTGTTTGAGGAATAGAGAATTTCACTGATGTTAGATACACTCAAAAAATCCATGCAATCTAAGTTAAGTCCAGCTTTGAACAAACTGGACATTTGACAGTTTTGACAGTTTCAGGATGTAATATTTTCTTGCAATAGCAGCCAAGCTAGGTGGTGCACACTGACCATCACAAACATATATCTAGGGCATGTTTTTTTGTAACCTCACACTCTCAATAGGTGGAACAGATGATCAACGTTATGACCTGCAGCTCTTCCCAAAGCAGCTTGATCATAGACTGTATAATAAATGGACGTAGTATCCGTGACATCATCCATCTGTTTTGAAGCCTATTGTTGGTGGGTGCCATATTGGAAATGCTGAGCTCAACCTAATCTCGGTCGAGCTAGTGTGAGGTAAAGAGGTGGCCTTTAACCTTTTCGCCAACAGCTACAGGGTGCCCGGCTGTCAATCAAGTCAGCCATGCCCTTATTTGGGCAAAACTCATAAGTTTAATTTCTTCAAGAATACCAAGTTATAAAAAATGTCACCCCCGTACAGTGTGTGTCGAGAGAGAAATTAGCTATTCAGACCTAAACTGTTTTTGAACCAGGCTGTAAACATGTTTATTTCTGCTGTAAAGATCGTCTTCTTTGAATGGGTGTGTATGTGGTTTCCTGTGTTTCTGTAGCCAGCCTCTAGTGGACGCTCGATGAACTGCAGTTTTTAGCACTTCCACATTGGCTTCATATCTTCATCCTCATATCTTTTTTTTTATTAATTTTGCAGACAGTACAAAGATATGTCATATAGGAGTCAAGATAGGACATATTATCTGCATGGGATAGAACAAAAAAATCCCAAATTACACAGGAGGGACAAATAAGGCAATAGAAAATAAATCCCCGTTACCCTGCCAACCCTCACCCTCCCAACTTCCTAAGGTAGTTGTCCATTAATGACCGTCCTATTACACATACTAAGAAACAATACAAGTAGACACAGAACAGACATAAGTATAAGTACACACAGTTCGGCTTCATATCTTAAGACCGGAGGTTGCTGCTTGAGCTCGACTGAGGTAAATCATTTCATCCCTCAAACAGAAGTAAGTTGTCCACTTTTTGAAGACTACTTTCAGGAATCAGGGCGTTTTTAAAATGACATCATGGACACGTCATTTTTGGACTCTTCATGTTGTTGATGATTATAAAATGTTCTTTAAAAATGTGAATGCTCCAGTTTTAAGAACACAGTTTACCGACCTTATGAAACAAAAGTGAGAGTGAAGATGTTCCAAGATTTGTAGTCATAGCTGAGACTCAGAATGACCTGATGCACTTTTTCATGCATAGATGAACTATGATTCATAAAATAAACCTGTCACCGACTGACAGTCTTAATCCTTTGACCTGTTCTTCTCCCAGTTTACAGCTAAGTGCAAACATACCACATCCAGACAGACACAGAAACTTGAATACATGGCTCTAATGGTTTCCATAAAGAGTTCATCAGTCTGAGGCCTGCAGGGAGTGATTGAAAGTCATACTGTTGAACTTGGAGAGCGGCTCCAGGCTAAGACCAGGTCCAGAGCAAAGCTCAGGGGCAGCTGCAGCCACTCATTTGTGGCCACCCAGGACAAGCCGGCTCAAAATGTGTGTGTGTGTGTGAGAGAGTCTGAGTGTGTGTACGTGTTGCTGAATGAGAGGGCAGGACAGCTGCAGAGGTCTATTCATAGTGCATCAAGACTGATGTCTCTCTCCTGCTCTGAAAACGCGCCACATCCCTCCATCATTCTGACTTAAATATGTCGGCGCTCACATCATCGTTCTACATCTTCTGAAAACTCAGCAACAATCCTGTCGTCAGAGAGGACTCAACACGTCCTATAAAAGAGGAACAGAGTCAGAATTCAGTCATAACTGCAATTATGTTTCATACAGTAATAAGTTAGAGAAGTTAATTTATCTTGATTACTAGTGAGGATGATAGCTGGTGGTTATGCCAAATAGAATCCTGACAGGGTGAGACAAGACCTCAACATGAAGCAGCCAGTTTCCACTGGTGGTTGTGCTTCCATGGCAAAGGTAATCTATCATCCAAATAATGGATCAAATGACTGTTAAACTTATATCATTCACATTAAAGTCCAGCAGCCTACTTTCCTGCTTTGAATCACATTAAACTTTTCATTCACGTTAAAGTCAAAAGACCAGCGCCGCCTGTTCGATTCAGATCCAATGACAATAACAATATGATCACCTTTATTTATAAAGCACTTTTCAAAACAGGGTTACAAAGTGCTTTACAAATAAGAGAGAAACTAAAGACAATTAAAAAAAAGTGAAGAAGACAAATAAAACAATGTTGAAAAAATTAAAACAACAAAAGATAAAAGATTAAAACAATCAGCAATATAAAATATGAAAATACAAAATTTTAAAATACAAGAATATAAAAATTAAAACATATTAAAATATAAAAAAGATGAAAATATAAAATAGAATTATAGAATCCTTCCAGTGGTACTGCCTGAATCAGAATAAAAACCTCTTGATCAAAACACGCTCAGGTGACATCTCCTGTATCCCTGTGTGTCAGTTTCCTGGCAGTCTAAGGCTGTTTCCGAAACGGCCTGCTACATACTACTTACTAATGTAGTAGGCAGTAGGTATTGCCTACTACATACTGCATTTGAATTTAGTATGTAGTATGACTGTTCTGTTCGATCTGTCATGCAGCATGCTGAGCCAGACTTCGCTGGATTTCCGGTTTCGGAAAGCGGAAGTAAACAACGGCGAAGCCGATAAATAAAAAGCTTATTTAGCATCCACTTATGATTTAAAAAGTTAGGAAGTGGTTTATATGTAATTTGATAACTTTCACAGCACCCAAAAACAGATTTCCTCCCGTCAAAAAATGAGGAAAAAGAAAAAGCACAACGAGCGCTGTGCATTATGGGAAACAGTACGCGAGGCAGACTGGTCTGATGCATACTGAGATATTTCCCCAAATCAGTAGACATCCGGGGAGTTTTGGCTTACTGCAGATTTTGCTCTTGTTCACATACTACTTACTACATACTGAATTTTGGACATATCAGTACGTACTGCTAGTATAGTAGGCGATTTCGGAAACAGTCTAAGCCTTTCCTTTAGCAGCATAACTAAGAGCTGGTCCAAGCCTGAGCCAGCTCTAACTATATGCTTCATTATGAAAGAAAGTTTGAAGCCTACTCTTAAAAGTAGAGAGGGTGTCTGTTCCTGGACCCTGACTGGTAGATGATTCCAAAGGAGAGGTGTCTGATAGCTGAAGGCTCTACCTCCCATACTATTTTTAGAGACTTCATACAATGAGCAGGCCTGCATGTTGGAAGCGTAGTGTTCTAGAGGGGTAATAGGGCACTATGAGCTCTTTAAGATACGAGGGTGTCTGACCATTAAGAGCTTGTAGGTCAGAAGAAGGAGCAAGCTAACACAGGAGAGATGTGCCCTCTCTTCCTAGTTCTAGTCAGTACTTGAGCTGCAGCGTTTTGGACAGTTTTAGAGATTTATTAGGTCAGCCTGATATAAGGGAATTAAAATAATCTAACCTGCAGCTAACAAATGCATGCTAGTTTTTCTGCATTGAATTAGACAGAATGTGTCTCATTTTTAAATACTGCATAAGTGAGAAAAGGCTGACCTTGAAATTTGCTGAATAAACAACAGTAAGCAACTGTAAAAAAAAATACATTATACTCCTCTGATACAACTCAAACAAAGCTAAAATTAAAGATCTACCAGTCCTTGTGATTTAACCGTCAGCCTTACACAGAAGTTGAGACTGACATCTCACCAGCAGGACAGGTTGACACCAAACTTAGGAAAGTACTTTTCCATCTGTCGTCCCCTGTTGCAATTTGATGGCCCTCCGGGGAAATTTGCCCTTGAATACTGAAAAGGGAGCAGCTTCCCAGCATCGCGTCCCACCATTAGAGGGGATATTGCAAAACAGGGCCTGCTTCCATTGTACTGGTTACTACTGGTTGCATCAGGAAACACACAACATGTAATTAAGTGATGCTCGCCCTTGTCTCTATCTATCTATCTATCTATCTATCTATCTATCTATCTATCTATCTATCTATCTATCTATCTATCTATCTATCTTTCTTTCTTTCTTTCTTTCTTTCTTTCTTTCTTTCTTTCTTTCAATCCATCCATCCATCCATCTACTGTCAGTTGTTTTTCACAAGGTCCACAACCGCTAACACACTCATTAGCTCCCTCACAAAAAACACACACACACGCACAAACACAAACAAACAAGCCACAACTTGCCCAGCAGACACACATTTACCCATGATGCCTCAGGGGACAGCCAGAAGGTAGCCTGAGGGAAGAAAAACAGAGAGAGAAAGAGACAGAGGGAAGAAAGAAAAGTGCAAACATTTGAGGTCACACTGCAGCTAGCTTGATTTAGCTAGCTTTCGTAACGGGAGTCATTAATATAACACTCCTCACTTTGTGTAGTCGTGTGTATTATTTTTTTATTGTGTGTGTGTGTGTGTATGTTGAAGTACTTACAGCATCTTAGCTAATGACTCTGACAGACATCACCTTGTTCGTTGAAGCTGCATTCTTCCATATTTGGGCATGGTTCCAATTTCCTGTCATGAATATGTATGTGAGTGGATGGAAACTCGCAGAGAGGCAGACCGCGGAAAGCTCCCGATGCACACACACCTCAATACCACAGAGTGTTTAAAGATGTGAATCCACACTGAGTTAAAGCTGGACAAACAGAACATGGAGACTTAAGCACTGTTTAATGAACTTAACAAATCTCTCATGCATGCTTTGCCTTAAGTACTCTATGCTAGCACTTTAGCATTGTGGTAAATACTGAATGTTGAGTGACTGTAGTGACTTATGAGCTCTGAGTAATGACACTGTTCATAACCATAGAGGTAGCTAGGGTTGCCAACTGTCCCGTATTAGCCGGGACATCCTGTATATTGGGCTAAATCGGTTTGTTTCATACAGGACCTCAATTGTCCCGTATATTGACTATTATGTCTTGTAAATACAGCAGACTGCACTCTACAGATCAAAGATCAGATAAAACAGCAGTGGCAGATCATGTGCCAATCACACCGCCTGTCATCCAGTCACAGCCCCCTCACACGTATCAGTTAAAGTCCTGCAAAAAAGTGTTGAGAGGATTTTCTCTCTGATGGCCATTAAATGGTCAGACTCAAGAAACACATGCAGCATAGAGCTGATCAAAAATGAACTTTGAATATCTGTAAACTGTGACTTGTCATGTAAGGACTTCTCTCTGGCTGCAAAAGGACAAAAGACTTCCTGAGTCAGTCAAGAGCAGCAAAAAGTATCCATGGAAAAAGTACATTTGTTGAGTCATACTCCTCTTCTGCATTACATTTTTCTTTTGCTTGCTTTTTGATGTAAACAGCCAAACTGGGGTTTCTTTGAGGTTTATTCATATGAGGTTACATAATGATACAGTAAGGATTAAAGGGAATATACACACTTTCTGCATTTCCAGTTGAATCGGAATATGAATATGGCACCGTGCACTTGTCCCTGTACCTGCATACTCACTTTGAGAAACCACCTTTTCAGTCTAGACAAGTAAACAAAATGAACCTCAATGAAAACAGCAGAACAGTACGCTAACACAAAATTGCAAAAATTAGCATCATTGGAAGCTCATATTCTCCATGATGAAATAATATAATGTGTTCAGTCAACAGCTACATTTTATTTCAGTTTTATCACCGACTGAAATAAACCACTTCCTAACTTTTTAAATCATAAGTGGATGCTAAAGTAGCATTTTCGCTATCAGCTCGGCTGTTGTTTACTTCCGCTTTCTGAAAACGGAAATCCAGTGACGTGTCCCGGCATACTGCAACACAGATCGAACAGAACAGTCATGCCACAGACTAAATTCAAACGCAGTATGTTGTAGGCAATACCTAATGCCTACTACATTTGTAGGTAGTGTGTAGCAGGCCGCTTCGAAAACAGCCTTAGTGTGAGGCAAAGAGGCGGGGTTTGAGCCTCCTAGCCAACAGCTACAGTGTTCCTGCTTGTCAGTCAAGTCAGTCATGTCCTTATTTGGGCAAAAACTCGTAATCTTAACTGAACTGTTGTGCTAGAAAAAAATTCACCCCCCTACAGTGTGTGGCGATAGAGAGATAAGCTATGTAGACCGAAGCTGTTTTTTGTACCAGGCTGTAAACATGTTTATTTCTGCTCTATAGATCGTCTTCTTTGAATGGGTGTGTATGTGGTTTTCAGTGTTTCTGCAGCCAGCCTCAAGTGGACACTCAATGAACTGCAGTTTATGACACTTCCACATTGGCTTCATATTTTGAGACTGGAGGTTGCCGCTTGGTTCAGGCATAACGCTGGGAACATGCACCTCCTAAAAAATGTAACTATCTGTGGAAACAGCTCAGACCACTCTATGATTAATCCGCTGGGTATAGCATCATTATTTCCGCATTCACAACACTTACCGATACCTCTGCCTACTCTGATTCTGTGGCCGTGAATTTAATACCCTTCTCTCTTTTTCTCCTTCATCAGCTCCATCTCCAACATAATGTTCAGATTTATTCACCATAGTTTCCTGTGCACAAGAAGCAGAGGATTTAGGGAACCGGGAAATGGTGATATGACAAACAAAGATGTCACACTGCCCACTAGTGTTTAGGAGGAGTATTGCAGAGCGACGTGGACACTCCAACAGAAGTATAAACCAGGCTTTAAACTTCAAACTCAGTCACTCTGTTTCATCAGTAACAAAAATAAGATTGAAACAGGTGTTTACTGTAAAAGAAGAAGTGGTTTCAGAGGACGTTTTTAGGTCAGTCAGTTTGAGCTGTCTCATAAACACTGGCTCCATTCATACATTTATATGATTTTATTCTTGGATGTCTCATTCTGTAAGATATGAATGAACCAAGCTGCAGATATTTACATACTTCATGTCATTACTGGATTCTCATTTGTTCTAATTGAACTAATTCCTCAACTTTTAACGGGAGACTTCCGACTGTGCGACCGGCGTAAATGCTTCGAGGGAAACAAATTAAGGAGACAAGCCGAGTGAGAAAAAGTTGGAAACACCTCTGACATGTGAACACACTCAGGAGCGAGGCGAGTAACCACAGCTTTCCACATCCACTGTGATAAGTGCCACGGCAACTTCCTCACTTCACCTCAGTATCACACCACTGGAAGCACACACAGGCAAACACACACACATATAACAAGTGTACAGATAGGACCTATGTTTAAATACAATGCATGTTACACACACACACACATTGTTACACTCTGCGACAGTAGAGCATCATTACAGAGAGACAAAGCAAACTATTTTTGTTCTGCCAAAACAAAACAGGATTCAACACTTTGTAGCGTTCTGTTCGGAGACAAAGTATAAACAAGCCGTATAATTATGGGCTCATTTTGAGACAAACAACCAACAACTGTGTGTCTGTCTGTCTGCGTGCATGTGTGTGTGTGTGTGTGTGTGTGTGTACAAACACAACTCTGTTCTCTATCAGGGAGGAGATGAGAGGCAGAGGATGAAAGACACTCAGTCTTACTCTGCAGATGACAAATAAATGACAGCGCACACACATTAATACACACATATGCACATGTGTGTAAACCCCTACGAACACACACACACACACACACACACACACACACACACACACACTCATGCACATGCACAAAAACACACACTCCAAATAAATTTGTTTGAAAAGTGACAGAAGTCTCACACTGTCATTACACGGCTCACGGCTGTCATTTTACCGTTCCTCATCAGTACATCACACAGACACGAAAGGCACTCACACACTCACACACACACACACACACACACACACACCATGCAGCCACCGTACTAACCTGACAAAAGCGCAAAATCATATTAACACAAACAGAGCGAGCGCACAGTCAGGGAGTTAGAGAAACCTCTCGTGTTTCTACAAAACAAACTGCCTTTTTAGTCGTGATGAAGCTCCAACAGCAAGCGCTAATGAATACAAACACAGATACAAGGCTGTGTGTTCATGTGGGGTAATATTAGCATCAAAAACTGTCAGTTCTGTTTCCTCCAGGGAGAGAGACACCACCAACATCACTGTAATATGATGAGTGTATATCATATAGCACCCAACATTTTGATATGTCAGGAGGGTTTATTGCATTCAAGGGGACGTCGGTTTAAAACATAAACACTGAGGATTTGTTAAAAGCACATCATCCCGTCAGGACTAATTAGCCCCTGTAATGATGTTTTTCCTTCAGTGATTTCTGTGAAATGTGTAAACAAATATCTGTATTTACAGTAAAGGCTCTGTTTGCTGCTGAGATGATTGTGAATTAATAAAAATGTGGCTACTTTATTAGATTATGCATTTATGTTCTTTAACCAATCACATAAAAATGGAGAAAAAACATCACAAACTTACAAAGTGGGTATGAATTAAAAGTTGATTTTGGGGGTGCTGGTGTCCTAGTGGTCTAAGCGCCCCGCATACAGAGCCCTCGGTTAGATTCCCAGCCGCGACCATCTCCTGCATGTCTTCCCCCATTCTCTATTCCCCACATTTCCTGTCTCTCTTCAGCTGTCCTATATAATAAAGGCAAAAAGCCCAAAAATATAACTTTAAAAAAATGAAAACTTGATTTTGCATCATGTGTGTTACAAGGCCTGTTTTTCCACTGCAATGCAAAACACAGATTATAAATTATATTATAATTTAA
The DNA here is from genome assembly GCF_009762535.1 of Notolabrus celidotus. Lineage (NCBI taxonomy): Eukaryota > Metazoa > Chordata > Actinopteri > Labriformes > Labridae > Notolabrus > Notolabrus celidotus. The sequence goes on from NC_048276.1 coordinate 5,483,724, forward strand.
AGCCATCTTTTTGGATCAAATGTCCTTTGATTATGGGGTGATTGCGCCAACGTGAGAAAACTGCAAGAGTTAGGCTGCAAACAGGAGTCATAACAGCTCCTCTTGTCCTCCTCTGTCTTTTTCCTTTGACTTCCTCCAAACTGAAGCTCTAAACTTTCAAATTTGACCGGAGACTTGGAAAAAAAGGTCTCATGTGACATTTAAACCCTGACCGAGTGGCACATTTTCAACATATCTACCCACCCTTGCACTAATTTCATTTCTAATCCTTCAGACTTTTCAGGTTTTCTGCTGCTACAAAGATCAACTTCAAACAAGTCTTACCTACTCCTCTTGTTTGAGTCCTACCTGAGTCCTCTTTAAAACTCTACAGGAGCTTTTATGCAGGCTAAACCGAGGTAATGGACAGAACCATACTGCCCCCTGTTGTGACAGCCTGATCATGGCACTATATTTAAGCACAGACTCACTCTCTGAAGTTGTGTTAATTTTCAGGTATTAACAACCTGTCATAATCACATCATTGCAACCTGTCATTACTGAATAACATGTCCTCACTGCCTGTGATTACAACTATTTACACCATGTGTGACATTTATATAAACCTTTAAATTTTATTCTTATCTTATTTGAAATGAATCTCTATTTGTGCTCTGTTATTCTACTCTACTATTCTAATGTCAGTTTGGTGGACTAGTGAATGACTCAGACCTCTAAACTGTGATAAAGATCCTCAACCCTGCTTTCACTGATTAAATCTGTTATGAAGCTTTTTACTTACATGACGTATTGTACAACTTATCAAACTTTCTCCAACAGGAAGTGTACTCAGTGTTATCGGTTGCTGTTGGACTCCTGCATAAAAAAAATCTTACAACTAATAAACAAATTCAGCTCCTGAAAATCTGAATGTTTCGGTGCCTGTGTCGTTTTTTTCCCTCAAGTTTAAGTCACTCTCCCACTTTTCAGATGTTCTGTATGACCCTTCATTTTCCACTTCTCTCTCTCTCCGTCTTTCTCTCTCCCTCTGTTTCATGCATCCAAACTTGGCCGCCTAACTTCCTCCCCGCAGCAGCAAAAAGGGGAAAATTCACCAAGAGGGAAAGACGGATGCTACACCGAGAGAAGGAGACAAAGTGTGGATGAAAAATAGTAACCTGTGACAGATGAGCGACAAAAACAAGGATGTGAAGAGGAGAGATTGATGGCCGGGATGGGAGAGAGATGCGTGGAGAAGAAGGACAGAGATGGGTGAAACGAGTTGAAGCTGGCAACCAAAGTGAGTGAGAGGTTGAAGGAGGAGATGAAAAGTAGAGGAAAGGTTCATCCCTCTCCTCCTCTTCCTCTCCGTCTCTCTCTTTCTCTCTTTCTCTTGGCCGGTTGACAACTCAGTAGGAGTCTGACTACCATCTGTCTGTTGGAGAGGAGTGGACGGCCCTCCACCTACTTCTTTTCCTCCTCCTCCTCCTTCTCCTTATCTCCCTCATTTCTCCTCCTCCTCCTCCTCCTGGAACTCTTCCTCTCCTTCCTGACAGCATGTGAGAAAAAGAAAAACCAGACACAGAACCAATTGACAGACAGGATACTAATACGCAAATATGCTAATCCTGCTTTGCTCTTGGATGCTATGTGTGCTGTTTGAGAGTGCGTGTGTGTGTGCATGTGTGTGTGTGTGCATGCATGTGTGTGTGTGTGTGTGTGTGTGTGTGTGTGTGTGTGTGTGTGCATGCATGTGTGTGTGGCAGGGCCTAGCCCCTGGGTAATAAAACAATACAAAGAGAGCTTTAGGCCTGCTGGGCCCGCAACAGTACTTGAATACCAAATCAGCCAGCAGAGATCACTGGGGGAAAGGTGTAGGGAGTGTGTGTGCAATGTGTGTGTGTGTGTGTGTGTGTGTGTGCGTGCGTGCGTGCGTGCGTGCGTGCGTGCGTGCGTGCGTGCGTGCGTGCGTGCGTGCGTGCGTGCGTGCGTGCGTGTGTGTGTGTGTCTGTGTGTGTGTGTGTGTGTCTGTGTGTGTCTGCAGGAGTGAGACAGATAGAAGAAAGCAGCCTGTGTTTTTTCCAGTGGTGACCGTTGTTGGGTATAACTCCTGCTTCTAAAAGTAGGAGAGCGACTTTGCAACAGCTCCAGGCACAGATGGATGAATTTCTATAAAAGCAGGAAGATTGATGATGGGGGTGCAAGAGCAAACAAGAACCAGGATTTATAAAAAGATACAGAGAGTATAGGGCGCCAGAGAAAGAATTGTACAGTTAAAATGCTATTTCTACCAGTTTCACTTCTCTGTTGGTCACACACACACACACACACACACACACACGCACACACACACACACACACACATGCACATGCACATGCACATTCATATCTAAACACACCCATGCTCTTTTTTTCTCTCTACCTCACCCTTGTCTGTCAGGCAGCCCTTACCTTAATGGACCATACACACAATTACTACTGATTAATCTACCACTTAACACCTTGACCCCACTCAGGAAGATGCACACACATGTACACACAAACACACACACATACACACATGCACACTACTTAACATTCTGGCCTTGCCCTGGTATCATTGGCTTCTCAGGTACCCAGCATGCTGCAGGGACGCTTCAGGGCAGCCCCGCTGAGACCACTGCTGTCTGAAGAAGAGAGGAGAAGTGTGTGTGTGTGTGTGTGTGTGTGTGTGTGTGTGTGTGTGTGTGTGTGTGTGTGTATGTGTGTCTGTGTGTGTGTGTGTGTGTGTGCCCATGTGTGTGTGAGAGAGAGAGATGAGAACATCCCAGTGCCAGCCCCCTAAGGGACCACCATACAGTCCACGTCCTCAGGGAGCCTCGACACTTCAGGGATGGCACTACAGCGGGGTGGCATCGCAGAACAAGAGGCCCAGAGGGACGGAGGCAGAGACGGGGAAAGAGGAGGGGGGGTGGATCGGGGCACCGTGGGGGCCTGATCATCATCAAGGGGCCCAAAGGGAGGATTGACTGATGTTCAGCGAGGTGGATGAAAGGTTGGGAGTGAAATGAAGAAGGACGGGGTGAAAAGATGTCTGGGCGTCTATCTCAAAGTTAAAGCTCTTCAGAAACTGAACAAAGAGTAAACACAGAAGTTTGTTAAATGTCTGATAAACTAGAAAAGATACTGAAAAACACCTTTGAGTGTTTATGGTGAGCTAGTATGCAAACATGTTAATTTAGGTGTTAGCTAATTCATATATTCAGTCTCTTCTGGCTCAGTTTTGTGATTCTAACATCTCTTAAGTGCAAAATCATGCTCTCAAGTGACTTCAGTCTCTCCCAAAAGTTGCCATCTGAATCTACTTACAGTATTTTATTCACAGCTTTTCACTGATATGGTTTCTTGCTGCATCAGAAAATTAGGTTATTAAAGTATTGAGACAAAAAAATGGTCAATGCACAGCTAACCTATCAACTTGCTGGCTGCAAGCTCATAGAGAGATGAAGACGATATTTCTCTTTGGATTCATCACAGTCAAAAACTCTTTCCACTTTGCCATTTGACTATTCAGTGTCTCAAATCTTTCTGTACAATAATGTAATAGATAAACGATACACTGAAATGAGACAGAGTTTCAAAATTGTCTGCAAATCTAAAGGATGCAACAGCATCCTCTATGGCCTGCCCTCCACTGACCTCCAAAAACTATAATATGTTCAGAACTCAGCTGCCCAGTTACTCACCCACTCCTGCTCCAGAGCTCACATTACACCCATCCTTCTGCACCTCCACAGGCTCCCCATAGAGCACTGAATCCACTTCAAGATCCTGTTCATCACCTACAAAGCCCTCAATAACCTCGCCCCCTTCACTCCCCATCTCACCACCTCAGATCATCAGATGCCAACCTCCTGTCCCCCATCACCAAGACCAAACACCGTACCTTGGGGGACAGAGATTTCGCTGCCCCAACTCTCTGGAACTCTCTCCCTCCAAACATCCGCAACTCTGACACTCTTCACTCATTTAAAAAACAACTCAAAACCTTCCTCTTCAAAAAGGCCTGCAACACGTGACCTCTACTCCCACCCCATCTCTGTTTTTTGTATTGTATTTATTTTTATTTTTAACAAATCATGTAAAGCGACTTTGAGTACTTAGAAAAGCGCTATACAAGTCCTATCAATTATTATTATTATCATTAAAGGTACAGTATGTAGAAATAGGATTATTTAATGTTATCTAGAGTGAAACGCTTCCTTGAATTGATGGTGGCCTTTGAGGACAAGAAGCTCCTGTGACGCACAATAAGTATAATCCACCATTTCTCAAGTTTTTGCTATCAAAAACTTTTATCACTACAAGTTATTTTGCATACTACTCATCCTCTTTTTCTTCATTTACCAACCGGTGCATTTTGGGCGGCCAATCCCTGCTTACAAGAGCTCAATGTTACTAGATTGTCTGGTCCGTGCTACCGTAGAAACAAGGCGGTGCATGATGGCCACCCCCTGTGGAAGGTAGATATAAAACGCTCATTCTAAGTTTACAAAAAACAGAAAATTATTTTAATATCCATTACACTATACATTACTTTAAACAAACATATGAATGTCATATTCCATTTCTACCAACTCTGTTCTGCTAAATGCTGCTAATTATCACAAACTGCTCCTTTAATAATGCTATCGCCCACTGACTGTTTTGTTGAGATGCTCCATAAACCTCCTCAGTTACAGTCCAGAGCCCGAGCTCCGTTTATTCTACTAAAACCAGCTGCGTTTTGTAGCCAGTAAACTGTTCCCTTTAGTGTGTTAGAGTGTGAAGGGAGCTGAGAGCAGAGAGATAAAAGCACCCTGATGAGTTAAAATGACATAAAGGGAGAAAGAGAGAGATAAAAAGAAAGACACAACATATAGATAAAGGGTTTGAATGTTGCGGTGAGGGACTCACAGATCAAGGTTTGTGAGAACTACAAAGGAAAGGTAGGGATGATGTTACACAGAGGGATGGAGGGATTGAGACAAAATACTAATCAGAGGAGAAATACAGAGAAGAGGGTTTTCATTATAATCAGGGCACTTATAAGAACGATAATGGGCTGCATGTTTTCAGGATGGAACACATGAACACAGGAATCATACAAACACAAGAGGGTGACCTGCTGCAGGAGGGCTGTGATGGTGTGACACTTCAGGATGTTGTGCTTAGATTAGTGTTGAGTCTAAACTGCACATCACAAAGTTCAAAGATGGTGAGACACCAGGGTTTTATGCATGTTTGTAGGCTACAGCATGAGCAGGGCTATTAACAAGTAGTAATTGTTGACCATAAAATCATCACCATACCATACAATGCGATTCGATATGATGCGATGCGTTATGATGCATTACGATGAGATGAGATGAGATGAGATGAAATGTAATGAGATGAGATGAAATGTAATGAGATGAGATGAGATTAGATGAAATGTAATGAGATGAGATGAGATTAGATGAGATGAGATGTAATGAGATGAGATGAGATTAGATGAGATGAAATGTAATGAGATGAGATGAGATGAGATGTAATGAGATGAGATGAAATGTAATGAGATGAGATGAGATGTAATCAGATGAGATGAGATGTAATGAGATGAGATGAAATGAGATGAGATGAAATGTAATGAGATGAGATGAAATGTAATGAAATGTAATGTAATGGGATGAGATGAGATGAGATGACATGAAATGTAATGAGATGAGATGAAATGTAATGAGATGAGATATAATGTAATGAAATGAAATGTAATGGGATGAGATGAAATGTAATGTAATGAGATGAGATGAGATGAAATGTAATGAGATGAGATGAAATGCAATGAGATGAGATTAAATGTAATGAGATGAGATGAGATGAAATGTAATGAGATGAGATGAAATGCAATGAGATGAGATTAAATGTAATGAGATGAGATTAAATGAGATTAGATGCATTACATTAAGATGAGATGAGATGAAATGTAATGAGATGAAATGTAATGAGATGAGATGAGATTAGATGAGAAGGAATGAAATTAAATGAGATGCGATACGAAACGATGCATTGCGATATAATACCATGCGATACATTAGGATGTGATGTAATGAGATGTAATGCGATACAAAGTGATATGAAACATTACGATGCGACAGGATAGGAAAGAATAGGATATGATACGATACAATATGCTGCAATATGTAACGATGCGTAACGGCAGAATAGGATTGGAAGGGATATGGTACGATACGATATGATACGATATGATACATTATATGGGATATTAATGGGATTAATAGGATATGACAAGACAGGAAAAGATAGGATAGGATACGCTACAATACAATACACTATAATACAATACAATATGATATGTTACGATAGGATATGATGTGATGTGATACGATACATTACTATAGGATAGGATAAGTTATGATAAGATAAGATACGATATGTCACGATACAATAAGATGTGACAAAATAAGCTATGACAGGATACAACAGACTATGGTACAGTGCCATAACAATTTATCAAACAACATGATATGATCCAATAAACTCCACTTTATTATCACCTTAAGGAATTATCTTGAACTCAAGTACCGCTCATTTCAACCTGCCTCCAGTCATTTTTATTTTAAAAAAAAACCAGAAATCCACATTAAACAGATTAGTGTATACTGAGGAACCCTAAAAACATCAGACCACATACAGCATGTTGCACATTACCCAGTGTTAGTATGATTACTGTCAACAATGTACAGCTGATGGAACTCTAAAGGTCAATGAGGATCTGGTAAAATTACGGACTTCTTAAAAAACTGCATTTGATGAAGGAAACATTTGAACAGAGAGAAAGATTTGCAGCATGTCACAGCTGTGTAATCAGTCATATGTATGAACCACATGGCACATATGTTCACATATGTTTGTGTTTGTGCAGGCTACTAATTAGATACTGAATTCATTGTAACTCTGGTACAATGTTTATCCCCCTTATTTATTTATGAATACTAGATGTGTGAGTTCAGATGAGTTCTTACAAACACACACGTGGTGTTGACACACAAAGATCAATACACATCATTAACACAGGACAGTCTCTAACGCTGTTTTCTTTTGGAAAACACAGAGTCTCTGTTTATTCACATTTCTACAACCCTCATTCTCTAATGATTGATACTTCTCTCTTTAGCTGTCACACCCCCACTCCACACACACACACACACACACACACACACACACACACACACACACACACACACACACACACACACACACACACACACACACACACACACACACACACACACACACACACACACATACACACACACCCTCTAAACACACACACATCCTCTCTCCTGGCTGTGTCAGCAGCAGTACTCAGGCCTTTGTGTCTCCTTCATATCATCTTGTTAAAAATTAAAGTGATTCCACTTCCCTCCATCTTTCTCTCTCTCTAATGCTAATCTGTTCCCTGTTGGACCAGTATGCAGATGAGACGCAAATACAGCCGGGCCTGATGAATAGTGATGAGGCAGTAACACACACACACACAGACATGCACACACACACACACCTGAGCAGCCTTGGAATGCCCTGTGGTTTACCTGTCTGTCTGTCAATCAAAGCTGCGACCGAGTGAAGGTGGCTGTGTGTGTGTGTGGGTGTGTGTGTGTCTGTGCATGTCCTTAAAATCACTCCTTACACTAAGAAATTAAAGTTAAATTCTGCTCCAAAAAGTCAGTCAACCTGTAAATACAGTTTTATACAGTAGCTTTGCTCCTTTGTCAGGGTGATGTGATTTATTTTCTATTATTACCCGGCTCTCTTCCTGATCTGCTGGCTGTGTAAGGTGCTTTATTCTAATTAGCTAAAACCTCTTGACAACAGTTATTAACTTTCAAAAACTGTATACACTGTATAGCTCCTGACCGTGTTGTTCCTGAGGTGAAGAGAAGCCTTAGGTTTGCTGTTGAACCTGCCCTACGCAATCTAGGGGTCCAAATGGGCCAGGGTCTGAGCCTGGACCAGCATGTGAATAGTTTGGTACGTTCTTGTTTTTATCACTTACGAAATATCACCAAACTCAGACCTTTTGTGTCCACAGAAAATGATTATACATGCTTTTGTGTCATCTCGCTTGGATTATTGTAATTCTCTCTTTACATGTCTCAGCAATGCATCCTTGAACCGCCTACAAGTGGTCCAAAATGCTGCTGCTAAACTGTTGACCAAATCATCGAGGAGATCTCATGTTACACCAATCCTCATTTCTTTGCACTGGCTTCCAGTTAAATGTAGGATCCAGTTTAAAATTCTCATTGTTGTGTACAGAGCGCTCAATGCTCAGGCTCCAGTCTACATTAGGGAGCTGCTGAAGCCTTATAACTCCAGCAGGACTCTGAGGTCCTCTGATCAGGGTTTACTGGTTGTGCCTCGTACCAGGTTAAAAACTAAAGGGGACTGTGCTTTCCAGGTTGTTGGTCCTAAACTCTGGAACAGTCTCCCTCTGGAACTCAGAACTGTGGACACTGTTGACAGGTTTAAAAAGCAGTTGAAGACCTATCTGTTTAGACTTGCCTTGGTTTAATCTGTCTGTTTTTTTTATGTCATGTTTTTGTATTTATTTGCAATCGCTGTTTTGCCTTTTAATGTTTTTCTATTGTTGTTGTTGTAAAGCACCTCGTGACCTCTGTTCTTGAGAGGTGCTCTATAAATAAATCTTACTTACTCACTTACTCACTTACTCACTTACTTACTTACTTACTTACTTACTTACTTACTCACTTACTTACTTACTTACTCACTTACTTACTAACTTACTCACTTACTCACTTACTCACTTACTCACTTACTTACTTACTTACTCACTTACTTACTAACTTACTTACTTACTTACTCACTTACTTACTAACTTACTCACTTACTCACTTACTCACTTACTTACTTACTTACTTACTCACTTACTTACTAACTTACTTACTTACTTACTTACTTACTTACTTACTCACTCACTTACTTACTTACTTACTTACTTACTTACTTACTTACTTACTTACTTACTTACTTACTTACTTACTTACACAACTCATTTAAATCATTAAAATATTTTAATCAATGTTTTTTGACAAACTTAAGTTAGTAGCTGAGTTATAATCAGGATAATATATAAGATACTTTAGGGTAAGACCCCTCCGCTTCATGTCGGGGTCTTGTCTTACCCTGCAGGGGTTCTATTTCCCATAACTACCTGCTAACCATAAATTATCCCTTACATAAAAAACTTATTCAAGTATGGTTTTATTATCCTATGGATCCAAAAAGTGTTGAAAAAAACAAAGGGTATGATTATTTGTAGGGTTATCTGCTCATCTGTGGACCTCACCCTGTTTCTCTCTCTGAATATCTTTAACTGGAGGGAGAGGGGGGGTATTCCCCCTCCTCCCTGGTAGATGTATGGTTTCCTGCTTGAGTAACCCGGGTCTATTACATCCACAGACATGCAGGAAACAGAAGTCAAAGGAAACCATACACAGTCAACTGGTGCCAGAATCTGATTCTGTGTTATGACATTTGATCAAAATGTAAAGATACAAACTTTTATGATGGAAGTGTGATTTGGTGAACCTCTGCTGACCTCATGCAGAGTGTAGCCAGTAGCTATGAGAGGGGAGGACATAATGAGGGACTGTTTGTGTGCTTAAATCACAGCTATGTGTTTTTAATGGTCACATCTCAAAGTGCCAGAAGTGACATCAATCTCTGAATGCTTGAAAAGTCACACACATACAGGTAGTTCAAATGCAACTTGCACCCTTTTGCAAAACTGATAAATGTGCAAAATAGAACTCAATTCAAAGTCATCTGTGACTCCTAACTAAATGTAATTTCATGTGCAGTGTAACCTCCTGCACTAAGACTCAAGAGCTACACCAACGCAACTGTCAGACCTGCTTTAGTCCTGCATTAACCCACAATCATCATACTCATTTGAATGGAGCAAGCAGTGATGCCAACACAGAATAACTCCAGGTCAGGACTCAGTCTGATCTCATCTTAATCCACCATGAGCAGAGCACTTTGCAGCATTTAGCAAGTTACAGTGGCAAGGACAAACTTCCTTTAACAGGCAGAAACCTCCAGCAGGACCAGACTCATGTTAGACACACATCTGCTGAGACCGAGTTGGAGGGAGGGATAGAGGGAGAGGTCATCATAAAATCATTACGATACAATACGATACCATACAATGTGATACCATACGATACCATGAGATGCAAGACTATATGATACGTTTAGATGCTATGTGATGTGATATGATACAATACAATAGGAGATATGTTATTATATGATACGATATGTTAAAACACAATAAGCAGTAAGGACAAACTTCCCTTAACAGGCAGAAACCTCGAGCAGGACCAGACTCATGTTAGACACACATCTGCTGAGACCGTGTTGGAGAGAGGGATAGAGGGAGATGAAGAGAGAGGGATGATAGTAGTGATGAGACGGATAGTAGTAGTTGTAGCAGCTGGAGTCTGGCAGAGATCCAGGGGAACCTACGGGACAAGGGAGCTCAGGGACTCAAGAGAGGTCTATGGTTAGTAACTATAATTGCGAATTTACAAAAACCAGACACATACACACTCTCTACTCAAACACAGATGATTTTGGAGAGCCAAAATAGACCGTTTTCATCCATCTATCTCTCTTGACCCTGGTCTTAACATGTGGCTAACAAAGTCTACCTACAAAATACCTAATCTAGGAATGAAATGGGCCGTGTGTTAATTAATATTTTCCTCACCAAGTCAGTTTTAACTACGACGATAAACCCAGTCCAAGAGCCGTTACCGTTTGGCATTGAAAACATGAACACTACAACAGTGTCTCTGTTTCTGCTGTGAGCTGGAATCATAACTCTGACTCTCATTATGTCTCCTCTGCTTTAACACTCTGCCTCAGGCTCTCAGTTGTTATTTTAAATCTTTGCTAATTGTCTGACTTTGGCTTGGTTCCTTTCCATCACCTTATGAAATCCAGTTCATGCTATTAACGTGGAGTGTGTTCTCAGTGAGTGTGTGCGTGCTGGGTTTTACTGGCAGGCGGTATCGATGTATTCGGGGCATGCTTGTGTAAATAGAGTGAAGTCACATACAGGGATCCTTTCCACTTTCCTTTTACATGAATAATATTATTGTAAACTATCTGTGACCTAACCTTTTCTGCTATAACTCTCCTGCTGAATAAAAACACATGTGGCCGGTTTGGGGAAGGCCAGCCGCTGTTCGAGTGCTGGGTTACTGATTGATGACATCACGGCTCCCCGGTGTGAAAGTGGCAGGTTAGAGTATCTCTGGGTGCTTGTAAAGTTGCATTTCATGCTGTAAAGTAGCTTCTAGTCATGCAAACAGTGCCATGATTTTTCCCCTCAGGTGTTTAGATTTTCATAAGTGATAGTTAAGCATTTATGTATTTATCTGGTTGTTGTTTTTTCGCGGTTTCTCTTTAATTGGACTCTTGTACGAGCTGAACTGATGAAGTTGTTGTGTTATGTGGAGAGAGCTGGTGAGAATGTATTTTTGAATCTTATGCAAAAAGGACTTCTCGTCTACAACACGCACAAAGAATGTGGGGAAACGGAGGGGGGGAGAGTATGTATGTGTGTAAAGTTATAGTGGTAGTGGGCGGGGGCCTGATTTCAAGGTCGGACAGGAAATGCCTGTGCAGATGGAAGAGTAATGTGGACAGAGTGAGAACCCCATACAGGAAACAGCCTACTCTGCAGCTGTTTGTGAGGGTGTGTGTATTTATGTGTGTGCAGTTTATTATATTAAGGAGTGGCAATAGATGAATGCACAGTTCAAGTCAACAGAGCTAGGTAGCATGATGAAGAGTAGAAACTGAAATTTGCAAGACTTGAGTCCTGTGCTGTGATGCAGCTCGGTCTATCAATATTACTACAGAGGAAATATAACAAATAGAATTACCCTAACAAAGTGATTTACTGCTCAGGAAATTATTGATATTATAAGATTTTGGTATGAACAAGCAAAACTAAGTTATACTCTTAGTTAGTTTATTTATTTATTACATTTAAAACAACAGCAGGTGAACTCAAAAGATACTAGTTGCCATATTGGGAATGTTGACTGCAACTAACTTATGACTTATGGAGAAACAGACAAACCTGGGACTTCCAACAGTTCCGTGTCCAGTCCGTCTGTGATCCACTGCGGTCTGAAGCAGGACCGCCGGAGAGCTGGAGTCATGTGACCGAGGTTTTCCCGCGGTAATCACTGAATCAAGGATTCTCCTCCTCCTCCTCTCCTCATCCATGTTGTCTTTCTGGTCCTCTGAAAACCTCTGACCTGTTGACTCCAGGCCTGGCTCCGCTCATCATGACGGTTTGTTGTTGTAGTTAAGTGAAATATTATCTGGTGATAACACAGAGTGTTTTATTCTGAAAATTAACCGGATGTTTTCATTTTGTTTTGGTGAAACCTGACTTCCTGTCCCGCTACATCTGCTCTGTTGAGATTGATGCGTTGTGCTCCGGCATCTGGCAAAAATAGAAGTATTGCGGATCAAAGCAGCTGGATCCAGTGGAAGTTAACACACTGACTAGAAGAGAAACCTACCAGATCCGGTGCTGTGACGGATCAGAGATGGATAGGACACCGATCTGGTGGAATTTGGCAGCAAGTTTATTACCTACACGTGATGAAACCAGAGGGAGAACCAGCTCATAAGCTAGGCTATCAACTGTTTCAGACAGTTTTACCACCAATGTTACTGCTGATGGTCTGCTTTTATTTTGTAGGTCATGAAGAGACATCAGCATTAAATTCAGACCCTTTTATAACCAGTTAAAACTCATCATTGAAGATAAAGCCCTCTAGCTTTTATGGAAGTGATGTCCAGCAATTGATTTTCTTATATTTGTTTCCTCTCCTGGTGTGAGTGATGAAGATAGACAGGCTGAAGACAAACACCTGAACATGATTCAATGAATATGCTTTCTTTAAGTATTTTCAGACTTGTTGCTTATGTCAGAGACTGCAAAGTGAGAAAAAAGGAGGAAGTGCAGCAAAACTATTGGCAGGAGAGGCTGAGGAAAAAAGAGGGAGGTGAAAGGAAAAGCGAGGTTGATTTGCTGCAGATGCTCGAGTCCACTGGGAAAAAGACATAAGGATCTTTTATGGAAATAGCTGTGTTTATATTGGGTGTGGGCTGATAATGTAGTGTGTGGGTTAATGACAAAGATGTTGTTTCAAATATTGAACCGGAAAAAGGAACAGCTGCCACAGAACCACACAAGTTTACCCCGTCTCCCTGTCCACCGGTCCCTACTGTGATACTTTTCCTAAACATGAGACTAATTGATCTGTGCTGATTTGCATTGATACAATTGGTAATTGCTTTTTCTCCATCTGGTTGGAGTTTTAAAATAAAGTGCAAACAATGTGAAAAAAGCTGCAGGGATGCACGTATTCCAACATGACAGCCTGTGAATGTTTAGAGTCATGACCACATTTCTCTCTGTTTCCTTTTCTCCCATGGGAAACGTGTGCTGCTTTATCCTGTCTAATGACGTCACCATTTTCACACAAAAACTGGCAAACACACACAGAGGCTGGTTTCTGTTACTTATAAGGAAATTTTATCAGTGAAATCCAGGGTCCAAGTGTTCAACAGTAATCTGATGGGATTAAAGCTTCTTTTGAGTCAGATCAAATCATAAAAAATAGGTTTAAAAGAAATAGAAGAAAAAAAAAAGATAAAATTGTTTTATCCAAATAACAACCTCAGTTTGTGTTTAAATGTTTGAATAGGTAACTCTGACCAAAAAGGATCTGGATTATCTTGATCCAAACAGCAGGATCAATGTACGCTAGATTACTTATCCCATGGTGTCACACTAGCAAGCTAGAAATGAATGTTGCCAAGATGAATGTATTAGTTAAATGCACTAAAACAAGATCTTAAAACACACCTGGTTTCACTGAATGACCAACTTGTTGAAACTGTGTGCTGATGCAGTTTAACAGGATGTTAGACTGTGGCCTCAGCTCCACCTCTTTCAGCCAAATTCCACAGGATCCCTGTCCATCTCCGATCCATCACGGCACAGATTCTAGTCAATGTGTTATCTTCCACTAGATCCACTCCGTTGCATTCCGGCTGCGTCTCTGATCCGGCAGGTTGGAGCCCTCCGGATCAGATACACAAGACTTCTATTTTTACCGGATGCCTGAGCACGACGCATCGATCTCAACAGAGCAGATGGAGCGGGACAGGAAGTCAGGTTTCACCAAAACAAAATGAAAACATCCGGTTAATTTTCAGAATAAAACACTCTGTGTTATCACCAGATCGTATTTCACTTAACTACAACAACAAACCGTCATGATGAGCGGAGCCAGACCTGGAGTCAACAGGTAAGAGGTTTTCAGAGGACCAGAAAGACGACATGGATGAGGAGAGGAGGAGGAGGAGAATCCTTGATTCAGTGATTACAGTAAGGAAAACCTTGGTCACATGACTCCAGCTCTCCGGCAGTCCTGCTCTGCCGGACCGGACACAGATCTGGTGGGCATCCAATTTTACTGTCAACAAGTATCTCAAATCCACTACAAAAATAATAATAAAAAACAGAAAGGAAAGGGATTATCTCTTTAACCATCACTTCCTCTTCCAATGAAAATGTGGCATATCCAGGGGCAAGTCTGCAACATTGAAAGAGCTCTCTTCACTTCTTTAGTCTGATACAAAAATACAAACCAGTTTCATTCTGTGAGACATATCATGGGAAACTAGCTCGCTCTTCTCAAGCACCATCCTTGTGAATGTTGTCACTTCTGGATTTAGAAATCGAACAGCAGTTGTCAACATGCAGAACTCAAGAAGCTGTTAAACTAATGGGTGGCATCATGATGCTGTTACTAACCATAGACCTTTCTGGAGTCCCTGAGCTCCCTTGTCTCGTAGGTTCCTCTGGATCTTTGCCGTAGACGTGCCGGGACTCCACCTGCTGCAACTACTACTATCCGTCTCCCCACTATCATCTCTCTGTCTCTTCATCTCCCTCTATCCCTCTCTCCAACACGGTCTCAGCAGATGTGTGACTAACATGAGTCTGGTCCTGCTGGAGGTTTCTGCCTGTTAAAGGAACTTTGTCCTTGCCACTGTAACTTGCTAAATGCTGCAAAGTGCTCTGCTCATGGTGGATTAAGATGAGATCAGACTGAGTCCTGTCTGTAAGATGGGACTGGATCTTATCCGGTCTTGATGTTGGGTCTTTGTCAATAATATAACCGTACGGTCTAGACCTGCTCTGTTTGGAAAGAGTCTTGAGATTAAATTTTTTCTGATTTGGCGCTTTATAAATAAAGATTGATTGATATTCACAGGTGTTGGTGTTCATTCTCTGTTTTGTATTAAAGCCAATCTTTTGTGTGGGAAAGGAAGTCAAAGAGAAAAGAGAAATGAGTTGACAGGTCATAGTTTGGTCTTGTGATGACTCAGTGATAGAACAACTGTTAGTACTCAGCTCTTAACTTTTGGGCATCCCTCTGTTCATCTGTTCATGGTTCACACAGTGGAAGTCCCCTTCCCACCCTAACCTCAGCCCCTGTTGTACTCTGTGTTAATGGAGCGGACCTGTCTGTGCAGCATGTCGAACACATCAACTCACTTGAATTTCCCATGGCTGATCATCATCTACGGTCACGGAAGCCTTCCACCCCCATCATCACGCCCACTCCACAATCCAACCTAACAAAGAGGAAAAACAAATCAAACAATTCACAGTTTCCCATTATTCTCCACGTCTGTCAGCATGTGGTTCCAATCAGAACTCTGTGTGTGTGTGTGTGTGTGTGTGTGTGTGTGTGTGTGTGTGTGTGTGTGTGTGTGTGTGACACCATGTGAATGTTTTTATTTTCCATACATTCAGATACAAAGGTCTTTGTCCGAACACTTTCTCCATCCTTTTTGCTCCTCCTTCCTCTCACGCCCTCTCATCTTCTATCTCTCTCTCTTTCATACCCATGTCTTTGACTCTCAGGTTGAATCTCTCTCTCTCTCTCTCTCTCTCTCTCTCTCTCTCTCTCTCTCTCTCTCTCTCTCTCTCTCTCTATCTCTCTCTCTCTCTCTCTCTCTCTCTCTCTCTCTCTCTCTCCCTCTCTCTCTCTCACTCTATTTTGGTCTTGCTTTTTTTGGCTGCGAGTCAGACCTCAGGCAGACCTAGAGGTCTTTTTCCCAAGCGATCTCCAGGGTGGACCCTAGGGAACAGAGCTACAGAGCTACAGAGCCACACACACACACACACACACACACACACACACACACACACACACACACACACACACCAATGATGCTGCCTTCACATACTCTGTCCATTTCCTCCTCTTTTTCTGTTCCTATCCCATATCGCTCTCTCTCTGCGCCTCCTTGTTGACTCACACAATATTGTTGCATTACTTTATAACTGTGTTGTGGTCACAGTTTATTGGAAAACAGAGAACACAGTGTTCAAACAATCAAGCTTGTGAAACATGGAGTGACTCAAGGAAGCTGTCTTGTACACAATCTTCACTAATGACCCTACGATTCTCTACATATGCTGATGACTCAGTCGTGTATTAAGCAGAATCTAGTATCAGTGGTTTAGAGAGGGAGTTAAAGTAAACCATAGACCTTTCTGGAGTCCCCGAGCTCCCTTGTCTCGTAGGTTCCTCTTGATCTCTGCCGTAGACGCCCTGCTGGTGTGGACGTGCCAGACTCCAGCTGTTACAACTACTACTATCTGTCTCATCACCTCCATCATCCCTCTCTCTTCATCTCCTCTATCCTTCTTTCCAACCCCAACTCAGTCTCAGCAGATGTGTGTCTAACATGAGTCTGGTCCTGCTGGAGGTTTCTGCCTGTTAAAGGAAGTTTGTCCTTGCCACTGTAACTTGCTAAATGCTGCAAAGTGCTCTGCTGATGGTGGATTAAGATGAGATCAGACTGAGTCCTGTCTGTAAGATGGGACTGGATCTGATCCGGTCTTGATGTCTAGACCTGCTCTGTTTGGAAAGAGTCTTCAGCTGACACTTGTTGTGATTTGGCGCTTTAAAAAATAAAGATTGATTGATTGATTGATAGATGATGAAGATATTGAGGTTTCATGAAGAAGCTAGCAGGGTTTTAAATTAACAAATAAACAAACAAATATTGTCTTCTCAGCCTGGCTGAACTTTCTGAACCATGTCCATTTTTAAAAGGTGTTGATCAAGTTCTTTAGTGTCTTAGTGAAGCTAAGATGAAACAACTAAAACATAATGTAATGATGGATATGAACCTCTACACGTAGATGTTACCCAAAGATATGGCAGTCTATTTTCATTGTATAAGTTGCTGGAGTGGCACCAATTAGACTTCAAGTAGATAAAGTATCCCTCATGCAGCATGACCCATTTCAGACTGATCTGTATCTGAGGACTTTAGGATGTGAATGTAGTACAGTAGAAGTGAATCAGGGATGAATGCAGCAGAACTTTGATGCAGTATAGATCTTACTTTCTAGTAGCTCATTGCTGTCTGTGAGTCGTATGAAGTGAGTGTTTTTGAGCATCTTCAGCAATGTGAGTAAAAAATGTCCTTTTATGACAGAGATGTGACTTCCACTGTACGAGATCCACATTGTGAACTCAAGAGAGGAAACAGAAGGACAACAGTGCTCTCTAGTGGTGAGGGAGGGTCAATACAGACGCTGCACACTTTGGGCTCCAACAGCAGAAAACTAGATTGATCCTTTGGTCTAAAGCAAAGGTGTCCAAACGTTTTTCAAAGAGGGCCACATTTGATGTTGTCAGAATACTTCAGGGCCAGTGGCTCCTACTGTAACTTAGGTGACTTAGGAATCCTAAAAGTTATATATGAAATCTCTATTTAATAACAATTATTTGACATTTTGTTCTCAATAAATCAGTAACTAGGAAGTCCTCAGTTCTCCACAAGCCACGTTAACATGATCAAACTTTATCTTCTTCTGTAGAATGTTTTTCATTCGGGTCGGGCAATGTGGGGAAAAATACTGTCTGTTTATTTTTCTATGGCAGGATCACGATCTGGATTTCATCACACTTCTATTTCATGTTGTTTTTAAGACTTTTCTGACCAGCAGACAACATTTTAAGAACTAAATAATTCTTGTCCTGCATTCTGAACTATTTTTTCTGCACCAAATTTTGCCTTTTCTGCACAATTTCCTGTTTTTGATCTTGTCTTGTGTCTTCTGAACTTTTAGTGTTCATCAAGAACATTTTCACATCATGATAAAAACATTCATTTGAAAAAACCTGTCAACTTTAAGAGTTCTTGTGTTTCCTCCTAATTATATTCCTGCAGAATATCCAGAGCTTTGAATTTATCAGAGTAGTCCATATGAAGCTTTTTGAGATGTTTCTGGATTGACTTTAGTTTTGTTTCTGTGCTTGAAAGAAACTGCAAATGTTCAGATGATTCAGAATGTGATTAATTTCTTTGCTATAATAACACATTTTAAGATGGAAGCTTGGGGCCATAATTAAATGGACATTGGGCCGCAATTGGCCCCCGGGCCGTACTTTGGACGCCCCTGGTCTAAAGGATCCATCAGTCCACTTTATGTTATAATACATAAAGTCAACATTTGTATTACATGTCTGTGCCTTTTTTGTTTCATTTATTACTATAAGTTATCTGCTCAATTATGAGTGTTGAGTTCTTTAGTCCTGCAAAGAGTAGGAGTCCACCTGCTGAGAATGACCAAAGGTACATTTTGAAAGTGATTCAAATTTGTTCCAAAATTAGTTTAAGTTAAGTAAAAAATAAATAAATACACTTTTTTAAAAAGACTTTAAAAATGTAAGATTTTCTCCTAACACAATAAATAAGATTTAACTAAAGACTTGTAATCATGGTCTGGTATTCTGCTGGAGGTTTCTGCCTGTTAAAGGAAGTTTGTCCTTGCCACTGTAACTTGCTAAATGCTGCAAAGTGCTCTGCTCATGGTGGATTAAGATGAGATCAGACTGAGTCCTGTCTGTAAGATGGGACTGGATCTGATCCTGTCTTGATGTTGGGTCTTTGGTAATAATAGAACATAGAGTACGGTCTAGACCTGCTCTGTTTGGAAAGAGTCTTCAGATAACATTTGTTGTGATTTGGTGATGTATAAATAAAGAGTGATTGATTGATAATCCACCAGACAGCCTCATTCTATCTTTCCAAAAAAGTGGGTTTGTATTAATGATGTTTAATAAGGTCCATTGTGACGTGACCCTAGTTACCACTTTGTTAATCCAGATATGGATTTTTACGGTGTGGTGATCTACAACGTTAAATAAAAAATCATAAAGTTTGTTTAATGATTTCAGGCTTCTCAACTTGGGTCCACCTCCTCTGTCTTCTAACATCTCTTCTTGTTGTGTGTTGGGTGGTGGGGGCTTCTAGGGGAGAGTAGGTGGCATCAGTGTTGTCACCACCTGGAGCTTGCATGTACGGAGCCTGGGTTCATTGATCGTGGTGATGCTGTATGGGTTGGGTTATTAAATTAAGGTGTTCTGTACTGGATATGATGGATGGTGGGAGCTGGCATGGAGGGGGGTTGCTCTGGGACACTAAAGCTAACTGTTTAGCCTCTCCGAGGTGTCATGGGACTAACTAAAGGTAACATCAGCCCACTTATTAGTGTTAAAAAATGGGCTGCCAATCTGTTCTTTCTATTTTGGACTTTAGGGGACATCAGGAGCCATGGGGAAGGCTACTGAACTTATCAGTAGAGAGCGTAGGGGGCAGGTTTCTTCGCTAAGCGCTCATCCTTTCTTCTTTCATTTAAATAATGTTTTCTGTTCCTGTGATTCATGTTTTTAGCAATTGTGGCTAAAGTTACACAATGAGACATCCTGTTCATAACAATGTATTTTTAATCTACTTAATTTATTATTTTAAAAATGCAAAAAAATGTATGATTTTTCTTATAATCCTAATTATTTCATCTTATTTTATATAAATATTGAAGTTCAACCATTTAAATTATTTAAATTATCTCCAGTTTTTTTTTGTTTAATATTCAAGTTTGAAAAAAAATGAACAGGTTTTCTTAAAATTATATTAAAATTGTTTTATTTTATTTTATTACTAATTTTACATTTTATATGATTTTCTTATAATTATTTTATCTTATTTTCTTAAATATAAAAGTTCAACCAATTATATGATTTTTATATTTTTTATTTAGTGTTAAAGTTACTTATTACTTATTCAAATTTTACAACATTTTATATGATTTTTCTAGTTTTCAGGTTTTTTTTCACGAGTGTATTGTAACCAGCTAACAAACTTTAAAACCCTGATTGATCATTACTTTTTTCAGCAGCTGTTTTAGTTAATTTTGCATCTAAATAATTAAGCTCTCTTATTATAAAGTGATATCTTAGTGTGTATAACATTTAAAAACAAAGTTTCTATGAGCTCTCTTTGCTTGTGTTTGTCATTTCATAGTATTGAGATATCAGCACAGTAAAGTAAACATACTGACACTGGAATTAAAGGCAGCAATGCATAACTAGCTATAAAGGTGAGATTACAATGACAACTAAAGTGATGAGAATAAGGTACACAAAATCATTATTTATTTTCTACTTTACAAAACAGCTCAGCCCGTCCTCCTGCTGTCACTCTGCCACAGTTCACCTCAGAGCAGAGCCGTCCTCTTTGTTTGCTGTTTGGACCAAAGACGTGCACTTTAAAGTCTAAGTCTCCTCATCATCACTCCCCGCCATGCTGCTGTCCGTCGAGTCTGCCTCCTCTTCCTGTAGCGTCTTGGGCTTTTTTTCTGGGGGCTGTTTAGGCTCTGTGGTGCTGGGCGGCTCTGTGGGTTCTGTGGTTGGGGTGGTGGTAAGGGTTGGGGTGCTGCCCTCTGCTGGCTTGGTGCTGCCCTCTGCTGGCTTGGTGCTGCCCTCTGCTGGCTTGGTGCTGCCCTCTGCTGGCTTGGTGCTACCCTCTGCTGGCTTGGTGCTACCCTCTGCTGGCTTGGTGCTGCCCTCTGCTGGCTTAGTGCTGTTGTCCTGCTGCTCTTTGTTGCTGCTGTCGAGGAAAGAAGACCAACCCTTCAGCCGCTCATCCCGCTCTCGTGAAGTCTCTTCAACCTGAAAAGAAAAAATATGATTCAGTTGATGAAAATGTCCATCATGGGTTCAGGGTTCAGGGAGGACATTGAGATTGGGCCACAGTAGCTGTTGGCGAGGAGGCTCACAGCCTGCCTCTTTACCTCCCAGTAGCTCGACACAAGTTAATTTGAGTTCAGCATTTCCAATATGGCACCCGCTTCAAAACAGCGCTTCAGAAACAGATGATGTGACTTCACTGATACTACGTCCATTCATAACACGGTCTGTGGGTTTACCTGGTAGTCCGTCTGTCCATCCCAAAGCTGAGCCGACAGCTGCCGCCCTCCAAACCAGCGGTTGTTGAATGACAGAATGCATGCATCTGCCTGCTCAGGCTCCTTAAACGCAACGGATGCCACGCCGTCTGGGTGTCTCTGCAAAACCAAACACAACCACAAACCGCTGGTTATTGATGCCACGGACATAAAACATCCACCACTCTATGTTTGAAGCAGCTTTATACTTACATCGAAGAGGATCACCTTCTTCACCTCTCCAAACTTCTCACATTCTGATCGCAGGTCGTCTCGGTACTCGTTCAACACGAGCGGGTCTTCCTATGAAACACCAAACACCAGAGATAGATATGTTTAATGGACTGCTCCTGTAGGTGAGTTTGTAAGTGTATACCTGTGTCTCTCTGTACCTCAAAGTCACTTGGATGGAACATGTTTCTAATGATGACTACTTTTTCGTGCCTCTTCCTCAGTTCTCCCTTTTTCTCCGGCCTCCAGTCCAACTGTCTTCAAGAGAAACACACACAAACAGGATGGATCAGGGATCACGTGTGTGAAAAAACAAACAGTGGAGTGATGACAGAACAGGATGAAAGAAAAGTAAGTTTACTTCTGTTGCTGAGTCATCTTCTTCCTGTATTCTTTGCTCTTCTTCTTCTTCTTGCTGGCGTCGTACTGGCCCTTCAGCTCAAACCGCGCTGCCTCCACGTGAAGTCTGTAACCTCTGACCTCTGACTCGTCGATCAGACGCAAAGCCAACTCCACCGACTCTTTCTGCAGGGAACCAGAACACACACACACATGTACACATCATTTCACTGGAGTGTGACAGAATAACAAATTACATCCTGGACTTTACATTTTACTTCCTAACTTTGTTCACATGGATATAAATCATCTTATCCCTAACAGCTCTGACTTTCTGTGAAGTTCAAACACACCAGAATCAGGAAAGAGCTCTTCTTTGCAATAACTAAATCACACAGCAGTTTAATTCAGTTAGATCCTACAATAAGATGAAACTGAGCTGCTGTGTAAACTCACATTTTTAGAATCAGGTTCTAACTGTGCATGTGAACTCTTCTTCGATCACCTGTGTTATCTGATTTCTCTCAGTATTCTGATTGAAGTGGTTCAGGTAAATGAAGAGACTGAGCTAAGCTAATTCTACATTAGGTATGTGCACACATCGCTGCATTCACAGTGGGCTGATTAGTAAAAATCACAGAGTTAATGTGAATATTATCTCATATAAAAGTACAATTGTTCCCCGTTTTCACCGGTGCATGGTTGTAATATGATATTTCCGCCAGACGTTGGCTAGAAACGCTGTTTGCAAACCGCATTAATAGAAGAAGAAGAAGAAGAATACTAGCAGCACCTCGTCCTGGTGCTGGTTAACGCGACTACAACACAATTGGACCATTAACGAAAAGGTGTTTCATGGAGTGTTTACTTTACTGTCTACACCTGCAGCACAACAAGTGTTGTGTTAGTCACTGTTGTCTCAAGTTGATGTTTCAAACCTGCCGCTCGATTACGAATAATCGTTGAATAAATGTCAGTGATTATCAAAAAGTATTTTGGCTTGAAATGCCCCTCCCGACTGATTATGCCGGCCCTCGTTAATACAGCGATATGTAAAGTACAGGGTATGAGTTACAAACCTTCAGATAGCAGCAGAGGCCGTCCCCCTTCAGATTCCCTTCTCTGTCCTTGTAGAGTTTGACTTTGTACTCTTCGGTGACCGGGTCCCGCATCACGATGCCGCCCTTGGACATCAACTCGACAAACTCCTCAGTGCTGATGTCAGGAGGCAGACCTGAGGACGAATAGTAGAGAGAGAGAGAGAGAGAGGGAATAAGGAAGGATGAAGAGAGTCAGCGACTCATGGGAGAGCTGTCTGCTTCACAGTAGTGCTACCAACCTGACACGTAGACGTTTGTGTTCCTGTTGTCATCGATGTCGAACCATCCTACAAAGACAGAGAAAGAAAAGAGAACATTTCACACATCTGGATTTGTGTTTCAAACAAACAAACACGAATGTTAAAGGAGGGAGTGTTGAAATATACGTCAGAACATGTTGCTTTTCGATGCTGCGTTACCTGGCTCTGGTTTCCTCTTCTCCCCTTTCTGTTTGGGATCTTTAGCTGAGGTCTCAGTCTGGTCTGGATTCAGGTTCTGTGTTCCTGGTTTCTCCTTTTTTGAAGGCTTGTTGTCTTTTTCTGGTGCTGCTGGGGGAGTGCCACTCGCTGCAGCGCTATTTGCGTCTGGCTCTCCTTCCTTAGTGAAGCCATAGTTGGCCTGGTAGGCAGCGATGAAGTCCTCTGTTATCTAGAGGGACAAAGAAAACTTTATTAACACTATCCCAGAAACAAGCAAGATTAATGTGACCCCGTCTTATAGAGGCTGTCCAAATATAGTCCTGACAAACAGATCGATCACATTTGAATTTTTGGTTCTATCAAGATAGTGTTTGGATTCAGTTGAAAAGGAAGCACATATCAGCTTAACAGAAGTTTTCACACTTCCTCATAAAGTATAACTGAAAGATGAAGACCTCAGATCTCAAAGTTTACATTATTTCTGCAATTCCAAAATACTTAATCGAAGTAACTAGAGTATAATAAATCCCAAAAATTACAATCACAGCAGCTGTTATCAGTGTTGGTGAAATAATAATAATTAGCTCAGCATTATGAATATACCACAGGCTGCTTTGAATACAGCAGCAAGACAAGACTGAGATATGTCTGATGCCAAAGTCTTTTTAAAACACGTGATGAAAGAAAAGGTAGAGAGAACTCATACTTTAGGGAACCAGGCCTTCTTTTCGTGGTCCCAGTCGTACACGGTCCCATCCTCTGGGTCGGTGTAGGTGTAAGGGTCGGAGCCGTCTACGTGTCTTTGGTCGTAAAGCTCCTGCATACGCAGCTGCTCCATAAACTCCTTGTTGGCATCAGGTCCACCACTCATCTGAAGAAACACAGAGGAGTGTTACAGCTCATTATTCACTATCAGCATGTTAAACACATTTGTATTATAACAAAGTCTAAGAAGTGTCTGTCACTTTATTTGTTTGTTTTTTATTTATCTACTAAATTGTATTGATGTTTGATGTTTGTTGTAACTCTGTAACTGTGCTGCTGCCTATCTTGGCCAGGACTCTCTTGAATCTCAGTGAGCATTTCCTGTTTAAATAAAGGTTATATAATAATAATACTTGTGGGACGATTAAAGGAATATCTTATCTCTTCTGCAACACAAACCATCAGTGTTGACAGGTTGGAGATACATTGATTGCAACTCATCAAAAGTCATGAAAGAAGGAGAATAAATCAAAGCTACTTTCCTCTCTAAGCTCACAGATTTAGTTCCAAGTATTCAGGATATATTTGCAATGGATCAGCTATGAATACCTTTGATCAAAACAAGATAATAAACACCCACGTGTTGTAAAGTAGATCATAAACGACATTCAGATATTATTCCTCAGGCTCAGGGCTTCAGTGTTTGCTGTCAGTGCCTACTATAATCAGCTTTATCTCCCTTGTGGGACTGTCATCCTCATAACACATGAAAACGATACCAGCCAGTTGCTTTAATTCATCACAGACCACCAAGCTCTGACAGCTTCAGTGTTAGCATCCTGATTCATTCATATTAATACCTGATGAGTGTTTCTACATGAATGCAGACGATCAGACAACATCACGATGATTTACACACGAGATAAAACACTGCAAACATGAACTGAGGAGAAGCTGTATTTGTAAAATGTGACAATATGAGAGTCTGTCTGCACACACTGCTAACTGGAGTTAGCATTACCTTATACAACAGTAATCAAAGCAAACGAGGAAAAACAAGCTACAATTTAAAAACAGCCTCCCTCCCTTTAAAGACCCAGATAAACAACTTACTCTGCTGATGTGTTTCGATGATATAAAAGATGTTTTAATATTTTTAAGGTGAATTTGAGGTTTGGCGCTGCCCACAAGCGTTTCTCCCTCACAGTGCGCGACGGCAATCAAATCAAGTACTTCCGGGGTCAAGTCTCTATTGCGCTTGCGTGGTGGATTCTTCTTCTTCTTCTTTGTAGTTTATTGGCGGTTGGCGCCACCAGCTGGACTGGAGAGTGGAACAGGAGGTTTTTGGCAGTATAAATAATTAAATAATTAATTTAAATCAAACAGACAATTAGAACAAAATTTTAAAAAAAACTAAAATATATTTTTTAAAATAATTATATTCATTTAAATAATAATTAAAAAAAATAAACCCCTTTAACTAGACCACAATCACTTATCAGTATCAGTATCAGAAATACTTTATTCATCCCGGGGTGGAAATTCAGTTATTATAGTATGAAAGAAAGTCAAAATATGAATAGAAAGAATGAATTCAATAAGATATAAATACGAATAAAACTATAATAGTAATGATAATAAGGGATAGCGTTAACATTCAAAGTTCCTCTCTTTGAACAGATGTTTACTCTGTGACTTCTTACAGCAGCTTTAAAAGATCAGAAATATAAAAATATAAAAATATAAAAGAATAAAAAGAATAAAGGTATTAAAAATATGCCATTGATACTACCTGATAAATAATAATAATAATTGTATTTCCTATTTTACTTACTAATTATATATATACATAATTTTTATTGTATTCTTTATTTCTTATAGAATGTAGATTATAGTTCCTGATCCACACTCCAGACCGGTAGGTGGCGATCATGCACCCAGACGTTGTTTGCAAACCGCCAATAACCCACGAAGAAGAAAAACAAATCGACCCCTCGTCTTCTGGGAAAACAAGCAACAAACACTCAGCTAACTCTCTGACTAATAAGGGTTATCCCTCCATGTAGCTTAAGGTGAGAATTCAGCTTTAACTCTAGTCCAGCATGGCGGAGGGTCCGGCTAACCTTCCCCCGGGAGACCCGCAGCTCATCGGGATGATCGTGGAGCATCTGAAGAACCGGGGACTCTTCGACGAGTTCCGCAGGGACTGTCTGGCTGATGTTGACACCAAGGTACCAAACACAAACTACACCTTCTGTATTCACTGTATCTACCCTCACAGCTCATGTTAGACCATGCTGCTGTGGTCCTGGTGCATGTTCACTGAGTTCCTGTCTCTGTCTCTCTCAGCCCGCCTACCAGAACCTGAGACAGAAGGTGGACAACTTTGTCACCTCCCAGCTGAGCACTCAGGACTGGAACCCGTCCATCAACAAGAACCAGATGAGGAACGGACTGAGGCAGAGTGTGGTCCAGTGAGTGTTCCATCATCCACCTTAAACACCCCTGCATTCATTATCTGTGGAACATCTATAGAAGAAGTTTTTATCTTGTTATTGCAGGGAGGCCAACTTTGAGTGTCTGTATGGAGTGAGATTTTTATGACATGGACCTTATCACATATACTGACATATACATTTAATCAGGTGCACTTAATTTGATCACACATGGATTTAACATAAGAATGATCAGTGGTGTACTCAGGCTGTTTGAGGGACAGGGGAGAGGAAAGTAGAACAACACTTCCTTTCAAACCTGAAACTCAAATTTTAGGGTTAAGTTAAATATTGAGGCAGAGGCAACAAGAGAGGGGATCAGGGGTCCTCCTCCAAGAAATTTTGAGCATCTAACACTTAATCCCTGCATTCTGGTGAATATTTATGTGACCATTTGTGCTGGAAATTAAATTATGTAAAGGAAAACACAAGATTATTTACACATAAATAACAAAAAAATGAATTCAAATCCCAGGGAGAAGCTTACAGGGACTCAAATCGGATCTGTTATTTTTCATGAGGTCTCTTTAAAACTGAGGAGTTCAATTCACATTAGAGATTTAAAAAAAATAAACACTTCAATCAACAAAATCAACTTTCTGAGCTCCCAAACCTGTAGCAGTCAGGGGTCCCAATCATTCAGGTAGAGATAACAGCGATAGCTTAGCTAAAGTAAGAGATGCTTTGCAGCCTTTCTGTTTTCATTACAGTAGTTAGAGTAAAGAAGATTCATTGTGTCACTATTGTACGACCTAAGGCCACTATTTGGCTCCTGGAAATTTTAAAGTCGAGTATTTACTTTCAGGTTACTCTGAATAAGTTGATGTATCAATGTCTTGAGTAGTCTCACCTCATTGTCTCTGACAGAAGTTAAGCAGAGTTAAATTAGAGCAGATCAGAATCATATGTTGAAACAGCTGATCGATCAACACGGAGACATAAACATGTCACACCACAGAGTTTTTATGGTGTAGTGTTCAGGGTTGCCAACTCTCACGCCATTCTACTTTTTCCTCTCAGTTATTCGCTCTCTCATTTCTGATAGTTAAGTTGACATGTTTGTCGTTTAGATCCGGTATGCTGGAGTCCGGTGTGGACAGGATCATCACTCAGGTTGTGGACCCTAAGATGAACCACACTTTCAGGCCACACATAGAAACCGCCATTCACGACTTCCTGTCAGGGGAAAAGAGGGAGGAGAACGCTGTGTGCTCTAACCCTGCACCGCCTGAACCGACAGAACCTCTGGAGCCCCCTTCTGTTTGTGGACCCAAAACTCCCTGAGGTAAATAAACAACATATTCAAGAACATTACAATGATACTGTTTCATTTAGAAGAACATGCATGGTGAATCTCTATTTCTTGTCCTGCTGCAGGTGCACACACTGATCATCGCTGTCTTCTTTTGAAGATGAAGAGCCAGAGAGGAAAAGAAGGAGGAAGAGTTTTTTCTGCTACGTCTGTTTAACAGAGAGTAGTCAGGAGGAATCATCAGCTTGTGTTGTCTCACAGCTCATGTGTGCTGGAAAAGTTGGACAATGCAGAGTTACAAACTGTTGCTGCGCTGCACGGCTCTGTCCTTAACATGAAATTGAACAAACAGATTATGTTTGAGTTTTTTTGGTGATCATTATGTTTGTCTCAGAATCATTGATTCAGAATGATGAGTGTGTTTTCAGCTAAGCTGCGTTAGATAGAGAAGA
This sequence comes from Notolabrus celidotus, assembly GCF_009762535.1. Taxonomy (NCBI): domain Eukaryota; kingdom Metazoa; phylum Chordata; class Actinopteri; order Labriformes; family Labridae; genus Notolabrus; species Notolabrus celidotus. The sequence continues at coordinate 5,512,159 of NC_048276.1, forward strand.
TCCTGCAGGTTTGTGTAGTTAGACCACATGTACAGATTGGGTTTCTGCAGATCCTTCACAATAAATCTGTTTGAATTTGTTGTTTTTTCAAAGATCTGTTTATTTGAATTTTGCTACATGCTGCATGAAAAGTAAATACAGCAAAACAAAACTGAATAACATATAAAATGCTGAAGGGTAATCTGAAAAAATCATAGGATGATAAGATCAAATTAATAACTAAATAATGTATTCATTAATAAATACAAATTAAAATATTAGCTGAATAAATAGTATACATGTGTCTATTATAATTTTAAAAAAGACAGTATATGACTTTAAAATTGACTAAAATTTGAACTAGATAATAAAGTAAGATGGAATAAGACTCAGTTAAAAGTGAGACTAAAAAGGCAGGATATAGTTTGCTTTTAAAAATATTTATACTTGATACTGAATACTAATATGAAGTTAGTAGCTCCCTGGGCCCTGCATTAAAAATGATCAGAATATCACTTTGACACCACATTAAATTTATCTTTAAACGGAGAGAAGTCAGACGAAATTTTATTGTACTTGTACAACGACAATAAAGTTGATTCAGATTCTCATTCAGTACCACCAGGTGGGGTTGTTGTTCTCAGTCAAAGGCTAACAGAGTCCACTAAAGAGCAGAACAAGTCTTAAACATCATGCACAAAAATATGAATAACGAAGTTGAAAGGAAAAAGTTGGTTTGTCTCCAAATCATACAACAAATCCACAAATCCTTTTAGCATTTCTTCAATTTAGCTTGTGATTTTGTCAGTGTGTGTGTGTGTGGATGAGTGTGTGTGTAACAGCTTGCACAACTTTATTGATTGAAGTACTTGTTTTTGGCCGCAGAGTGATCCTCACTTTAACACAAATATGCGTCACAGAGCGTCTGTCTATCTGTTGCTCGTGAGTTTCACTGTCTGTGAGTGAAGTCTCATTCACTTTGTGACCGCGCAGGGTTTTATATATGTTATTTTTATCATCTTTCTTTGACATTTTATCCTTTTACTCATGAAATAACAAATAGTCTTATTTTCTATTTTTTATTTGATTAATATAGAATGATACTTTCATTGGTTGATTCAATATTTTACTAAAATAAATGCACTTTTTTTTTAATTTAAGTTCCTGTAATTTACTGATATAGCAAAAAGTTTTTTGAATATTTACAACTTTAGATTTCAGTTTTTCTCCACATCAGGTCTGCTGTAAAAAGCAGAACACAAAGCATATAACTAAATCTATATTTAACAAAACAGCATGTTTTTAACTACAAAAAAATATATATATATTTTTGCTAAATACATTTCCCCTTTCTTTATAATGCAGAACATTTCATCTTATATAACCCCCATTTAGAGAGATTCAGAGAACTGTACATGCCTTCACTGCATTACAGGAAAATCGGTAAAAACTCCAGGGGGAAAGCCCAAAAGTTTCTGAAAATAGTCACAGAAGTGTAGATAAAAAATGTGAAACTAGCTGGATCGTCTGTAAGTGGATTTAAGTTCTGCATCCTGAACCAAACGGACATAACAAGTAGCAGATAAATCCAGAAGTTACCAGTAAAGACTCAAACATTATGGGAATGCTTCCTCTTATGTAGCAAAACAGATAATTAAGATTGTGATCCATATGTAAGGCCATAGACAAACACACACACTCACACTCACACACACGGGCGGACATGTTTACTACAAAGTCATGAGAGAGACGGAGTACAAGAGGGCCCTGTGTGTTAACTGTTTGCATACTGGTGTCTACGTGCATCTGTGTGCAGTGACAGGCATGCGAGTGTGTGCGTGTGCTGTGTGTGGAGGTGAGGGGTCGTTGTGTGGGTGGTCATCAGGGGTTGTGTGAGGGAAGCTGCGGGATGTTTTGAAGCCGGATGAGACGGAGAACAAACGGAGAGGGTCAGGGGGAAAAAAAGTCCTCCAACAAAAATTCAAACATTTGCCCCTGTAAGAGAGTCTTCCCCAGCTGGGCCCCTGCACGGACACACACATAAATACACCCCTGACCTCCCCCTACAACACAAACACACACACACACACACACACACACACACACACTCATCTCAACCCGGTCTTTGAAGGTCTCTTGGATACAGGGTGGTTAGATCTGAGGAGCGCTATGAGGTATTTATGTGACTTACTGATGTAATGTTGTCACATGATTGTGGCCTGTCCCTGGATGTCAGGGGTCAAAGATCATGGCTGTTATGAGACAAACTATAGGACCACAACAACTACACAGTGAGATGTGAGCACACTGGACACATTTAAAAGGAGAGAACAAAGCCTGAGCCTCCCCTTGAGAACAAAAACATGTTCAAGGTTACATCAGGAAACAAAACAATGTTTTATGTACAGAGAGTGTTTCCCCCGGTTCTTGTTTTGATACTTACATCTCTGAGTAACAGGACTGTTCCAATTTTAGATGATTTACTGACAAAAAAAGAAATATATATATATATATTACATCATATAATCTTGAGTTTGGGCCCTAACTTTTTACATTTTGCAGCTTTATTGATACTTGAATGCAACTCAACTCAATTCCTGTCCCTGTTTTTACTCAAATTAAGCCCAGCAACAAAATACATTTTAAAAACAGCATATCGTTGAATCTAGTTGCATTGACATCAAGTTTTAGATCATTGAAGACTGACAATTTGCAGAAACGATCAGGTTGCAGTTTGAGTCTTTGTTCTGAACTAACCTTTAAAAGCAAAAGGTGTAAATCTGCTGTTGCATGGACTGATAATAGATTAATGACAGATTTGGGTCCAGATTTATCTCAGTCCTTTTGTCAGTATTGATTATCCCATGAGGTTTGTTTTTGTTACAATCAATTAAAACAACCCCATAGTTACCCAATAGTGGATAGCTGTCAGATTTTCTTTATGGTTACAAGAGGCTTAACTGGGATAACCAAGCGGTAACCTCCAGTCTCAAAATATGAAGCCCATGCAGAAGTGTCATAAACTGCAGTTCCTCGAGCATCCACTAGAGACTGGCTGCAGAAACACCTGAAACCACATACACACCCATTAAAGAAGACGATCTTTACAGCAGAAATATACATGTTTACAGCCTGGTTTCAAAAAGTAGCTTTGGTCTGAATAGCTAGTTTCTCTATCAGCACACACTGTACAGGGGTGAGTTTTTTTATAACGCGACTGTTCAGAAGATATTAAGATTACAAGTTTTGCCCATTTAAGGACATGACCGACTTGATTGACAGGCGGGCACCCTGTAGCTGTTAGCGAAAAAGCTAAAGGCACCTGCCACTGATTGGCTTCAAAGCAGCGCTTCAGAAACAGATGGGTGACCTCACTGAGACTACGTCCATTTATTATTCAGTCTAAGGGAGCAACATAATGTATTGGTAATCTACTGGCAAATAATCTCTGGGTTTAAATAGGCCTGTTTGGAATAAAACAATTTTTTTAATCAAATAAAAACCTGAAAAACTTGCCAACATCCGTCGCCAACTTTGTGTTTTCGTGCTAATTTTAGCATGTTGACATATATAGCTAACCGAGCACTCAACATCCGGGTATTCAACGTTGATATTCGGTTGACAACAAGGTGGGATCAGGACTGCATGTCGTTTAAAGGGACAGTGTGTAAAAATGCTGATGCTGAAGCAATATTTTGCTGTCAAAAACATCCAAACGTCTGCTCACACCAACATCCACTTATTTGTTTGTCTGACATTTGACTCACAAAATACAGAAACGCTCAAATACTAGTCGCTACAGTTGAAATGTGGCGGTGCAAGATGGCTGCCTCCATAGACGGAGACCTGCTCCCATCTACATTATTAACAGAAGTATACATATATATTTTTACTCCGGTGAATATACACAAATTTGAACAAACATATGAGTATTATATTTAATTTCTACCAAGTCTGTTCTGCTAAATGTTGCTGAATACGCACTGCACCTTTAAAACAATATTTAACTTGCTAATGTTTGTGTTAGGATTTAGCTCTAAGCGCCATATTTTCATGCCACTAAAGCTGCAACACATGAAACTTTAACCGTATCTTACTCTTGAATTTATTACATTAAATTTAAGTTTATTTTGGTCAACACTTCCCTCCACAATATACAAGCCATGTAAAAATCACAAATAAAAACAAAAACAACAAAAAAATATCCACATATATTTCAGCAAATCACATGCTGACCAATATATATATAAATATATATATTATAATGAAGTCTTATTTGAAAAGCTGACTCTGTTCACACAGACTGTTCTCTCTTTTAATGTGGGTGCTTCTGACATGATCCTCACTGCAGTCTCCCTGCCAAGAAAGCAGCTGCTTATACTCTCTCACACACACACACACACACACACACTCACACACACACACACACACACACACACACACACACACACACACACGAGCGAGCGCGGCTGGGGGTTAATTGAGTGTGGATGTCTTGGGTGGTTGAACTTCACGTACCCCCGTAGCAGGCTGCTGAGGAACAGGAAGACCTTATAAGGACATTTTGACTTTATGATCTTTGGATTTTCTTGGTTGGGTCATTTTTTCCCAAACTCGTCCCTGAGTGCCTCCTCTCTGCTCCAATCACCTCTGACTTTATCAATAACCAATCATTAATCAAATAAAGAAACACAAAGCTGTTCTTCTTCTTCATCAATTATAAACTTTTGGCTTCAGTTCGGTGCGCGTTCACGACGCTGCGCTCTGATTGGTGGAGGCGACACTTTGCGCGTCGTGAACGCGCAGCTCTCTGGGAGCCTTATATTTCAGCCTCGTGCGCAGTCTACCTGTGAAACTGTGACCTCCTGTGTCTCTAAGAGCTCGTGCTGCTGCTGTAACCTAAGAAATAAACAAACTAGTTCATCACTGAACGTCGTTAGAGTGGAAACATGCTGGTGGGCCTGTCCGCTGTGTTTTCTCTGCTGCTCGTAAGTGAACAGGTGTTGACCCTGGAGCTTCATGAGGTCCAGGAGAAACAAGTCAGCCAAGCCAAGAGACGCCTCTCTCCGCAGGGCACAGGTGAGCTCTTACAGGGGGTGGATTGCACTCTGAGGGGCACAGAGCATCCATGTTAAATCTGAATGTTAAACATAAATGTTAAATATAAATTTTGAATATGAATATAAATGTTAACTATAAACGTTAATGTTAAATGTTATTGTTAGATTTAACAATCAATCTGGATGTTTGATATAAATATAAATGTTAAATGTTAATGCCAAATGTTACATATAAATCTTAAATATAAATGTTAAATGTTAATGCTAAATGTTAAATATAAATGTTAAATATACATATACATGTTAAATAAAAATATAAATATTAAATATAAATGTTTAATATAAATATAAATGTTGAATATAATTATACATTTTGAATATAAATATAAAAGTTAAATATAAATATTGATGTTAAATGTCATTGTTAGATTTAACAATCAACGTTTAGATTTAACATTTATATTTTAATTTCACATTCAACATTTAACATTTATATCTATATCTTGCATTTAGATTTAACAGTGATTGTCACTTTATTACAAATAAAAATGAATTAAATGTGAAGAAGATCACAAATTTTCTATAAATTTGATTTTTTTTTTTAATTACTTAAAAAAAATTACACCGTTTTTATGTCATTTTGGAGCTAAATGTGGAGGGCCCCCTATTAAAAGCTTTAAATAGCTTCCTTGGGATCACCCCTTTCCACACATCCAACCATTGTGAAAATGTTTATTGAATATATATAGATGCATATTTGTGATGATGTGTGTGAATAAACTAAACTAAACTAATTGTTGGTGTTATTTTCAGTGTGCACAACTTTACAAGAGGCACCCAATAAAGATAGTCTCTAACCATTTGGTTAACAGTAATGATGACCTCATACTAGCCCAACAAAGTGGGTTTCTCAGTGTGACCTAAACCGGGTCTTTTAAGTACTTTTGATTATTTTTTTATTTCATTTGCAATCTTCAACAGAGAAAGCCTTCAGTTCTTCTTTGCTCACTCGGTGTTGATGTTTGGTTGGATATGTATGTAATGTGCATTTTCTGACTCCCTTGTCTGTCCTGGACAGAGCCGGTTAGTACAGAGCTCCTGTGTTGATGTGATGTGACGTAACTGAACGAGTTGCTCCATTAAGCCGGCTCCTTAACTCTTACTGTAGGAGCTGATATCCATCTGAGATCAGATATCTGTCAGCCTCCTTTTTAGAAAGAGTTTTCTTTATCATCACAGGATCTGAAAGCAGCCAAATATTATAGCTAATATAACCACAATAAAGGAGTTTCTTGCCTTGGAAACATTTGAGCTTAGCACTGTATGAAATTCATTGGTTGCACCAGTTGCCAACTTCAAAACTCTCATGTTTTCATTATATTTTAAGTATTTTGCATCAAAATCCCAGAGTGGTGCTAAATAAAACAAACATTTGGCAGCCTGAGGAGCGAGCTCTCACTGCTGAGCTGAGCAAAATGATCTGGCTCACTAAAAGAGACAGAACCCATCATCAGTAGTAGGTGGCTGTAATTCAATGCGCAGCTTCAGCAGCTCGATCCTCTCCAAGCACATTCCCTCCTCCTCCGCTGGTACTTCTAGCTCTATGTATCACACTGCCTCAGGTGTTCTAAGCACCTCTATGTAACTCTTATTGCACATGATGTTGATGGAGCAAAATGAATAGGCTAAAAAACAGATCATTACTGTTTACTGACACATGCCTCTGTAAAACTGTTATATAAAAGCAATATCATTCTTTAGGTGATGCCATTATACTGAATATCAGCATGCCTGTGACACAGCCGTGCCGATATTCAGTATAGAGGAACATGGGGCCCACTTGTTTCTGTTAAATGATTGTAGGGAAGTTATTGAGCTCCCTGGATGATTTTAGAAGTAAATTTAAGACTTACCTTTTTAATCTGGCTTTTAACTTGAAGTAATTTACTTTAAGCCCTAGACTGAATTATTAACATTATAACCAAGCATCATTTTCATTTTATTCCATCTTAGTTTGTTTGTATTTCATTGTATCTTTCTGGTATTTATATGGTTTTATTTTACTGTAATATTGGAATTTTATTTTATTTTTATTTTATTTTATTTTTCTTGTATTTATTTTGTTTTATGTTATTGATTTTATTATAATGATTTCGTCTTATTTTTCCGATATTTATCAGATTTTATTTATTTATTTTATTGTTATCCTTTTATTTTTATTTTATTTTTGTGGTATTTATCTGGTTTGTTGTATTGTTTTAATTGTAATTTAATTTAATTTTTCTTCTTTTCATCTGATTTTATTTTATTGATTTAATTGTAATTATTTTATTTTTCTGATATTTATCTGGTTTTATTTGATCAATTTTAATATAATTATATTATTTTATCTAAAATAATAATAATTCATATTACTTTTCTCTATCTTGTTTAAGCCTTGGATCATTTTACCTATTGCTGCTTATCTCTGTTTTTTTGTGAAGCACTTTAGGCTGCATGCTTGAATGTATGAAAGCTGCTATATAATTAAAATGAGTTGAGTTGATCTCTCTCTCTCTCTCTCTCTCCCTTTCTGTCCCTCTCTTAGCCGATATTCAGAGCTGCCTGGTGAGTTCAGGGGACGTCGGCTGTGGGACGTTTCAATGCTTCAACAACAACTCCTGCGAAATCCAAGGGCTGCACCACATCTGCCTCACTCTGCTGCACAACGCCGGGCGCTATAACTCACAGGTGGGGGCCAGCAGCACCGTCTGACCTTAAGTCACCCTCACAAAAACACTTTTCAGAAGTAGGTTAGCGTGTTTCCCATGAGGCCCCATTTGCTCTAACTTACATGGTCTGAAATCACATCCAACAGTGAGTATGAGCCGGCTTAGACAAGGCACATATGTATACATGTTTTAATTTCATTTAATCCCTTCAGTCATTACAGTCATTTGAAAAGAATGTTTCTCGTATAAGGATCACGGTATAGTTATGCATGGTTGCACTGGTTACAGAACAAACTGAGAGGGGATGTGAAATGAGAGAGGGAACATCCTGTCTTCTCTACTAGAATAGAAGTGCATTAGAGAGTGATGCACGTCCAGAGTGGCTCCTGTATGAACAGATACATTGGATGATGTTCAGCAAAGATCCCTGACTCTGGATAATTATACTACAGCTCCACAGTAACAAACGGTATAATGTTATTTAAATGTAAGCATCACAGCTAAGAGAGAAACACGTCTCTGCTCGGAGGTACCTTAAAGGGATATTTCAGTGTTTTTAAAGAGGGGTTGTATGAGTTTTATGCCGCTCAGCTCGGCCTCTTTAATGAGAAACTGCAGGGCGAGCTGAGCGGGAGGCTAGGCTACAGTTTTCAGAAGATGGGGCCAGTCCTGCCTTGTAATTTTGCTACTTCCTCTCCAGGGCAAGTCGTTTGTGAAGGCTGCGTTGCGGTGCATGGCGCTAGGACTGCGGCATCGCTTCAGCTGCGTGAGCCGCCGGTGCTCAGCGGTGAAGGAGATGGTGTTCTCACTGCAGAGAGAGTGCTACTCCAAACACCAGCTCTGCCTCGCTGTGCAGGACCACATGGACACCATGGGAAGCCTGGTCCAGTTCAACTTGATGTTTCCCCCGGGGTGAGAGAGAAGCTCAAACAGGAAACACAAACTTCCTTTAACAGGCAGAAACCTCCAGCAGGACCAGACTCATGTTAGACACACATCTGCTGAGACCGCTTTGGAGAGAGGGATAGAGGGAGATGAAGAGAGATGATAGTGGTGAGACGGATAGAAGTAGTTGGAGCAGCTGGAGTATGGCACGTCCACAGCAGAGACTAATGAGGAACCCACGAGACAAGGGAGCTCAGGGACTCCAGAAAGGTCTATGGTTAGTAACTTCAGTCACAGAAGGGGAAGAGGAGAGAGAGGGAAAGATCCCAGTGTGTCAGTTCCCCCAGCAGTCTAAGCCTATAGCAGCATAACTTAGAGCTAGTCCAAACCTGAGCCAGCCATTCAGCAAGTCACAGTGGCAAGGACAAACTTCCTTTAACAGGCAGAAACCTCCAGCAGGACCAGACTCATGTTAGACACACATCTGCTGAGACCGTGTTGGAGAGAGGGATAGAGGGAGATGAAGAAAGAGAGAGAGATGATAGTGGGGAGACGGATAGTAGTAGTTGTAGCAGCTGGAGTCTGGCCGACCATAGTCAGCAGGACATCTACTGCAGAGATCAAGAGGAGCCTACGGGACAAGGGAGCCCAGGGACTCCAGAAAGGTCTATGGTTAGTAACTTCAATCCCAGAGGGGGAAGAGGAGAGAGAGGGAAAGGCGGGATCCCAGTGTGTCAGTTCCCCTGAGCTAGTCCAAACCTGAGCCAGCCATTCAGCAAGTCACAGTGGCAAGCACAAACTTCCTTGAACAGGCAGAAACCTCCAGCAGGACTAGACTCATGTTAGACACACATCTGCTATGACCGTGTTGTGGTGTTGTCCGTCAAAAGCAAGGCCAACTAACTGGTACCGCCTTTTTTCTCCCTCTTTCTCAGACCGTACGTGGAGTTGATGAACTTCCTGTTGAGTTGTGGAGACGAGGTCAGGTCCTGGGTCGGTCGGCGGCTGCGTAGCCAGTGTGAGCAGCACTGGGGGGTGCTGTGCAGCAGCTTCGGCAGCTCCTGCTCCGTTAGCCCGTCAGAAGCTCCACAGTACACCACCTCCGGCCCGCTATCAACCGCTACACCCGGGCCTTTCACTACTCAAGGACTCTTGCAGCAGTCAACAGCAGCGGTCAAACAAGAGGACGGTCAAATCGACAACGTGACGGAAACTGGTTTCCCCGTGAATGACGATGTTGCTGCATCGTAAACACACATGGAGGTCTCTCAGGTGCAGAGAGAAGTTCATACACTTGGTTATGAGATATGTAGAGGTTTTAGATGTAGTGTAGATTTTCTGGTGCAAGCAACAGATTATAACTTATTCAACCTATTGGATGTTTGTGCTTTAATATTATATTTTCTTTACTTGTGAAAGGATTAAAACCATTCATCTACCTCATTTCAACTTCACAGTAGGACTGAGTGGCTGAATAGCATCGCACAGGGCATGGTCACACAAACACTACAGGGAATTACAAGTGCAGCTCTAAGTCAGCAGTCTATTTAAATGTTTTTGTATTTATAAAGAGTTCTAAATATGTATTACTATGTATTATCACGTTTCATATAGCTCAGGATTCAGGTGATGTTTTGTACGTTTTTATTTAAGTGAATGTAAAAACACATTTGAACTGAATAAAGTATATTAATGTCACTGGAGGGAGAGGAGTGTGTGTGTGAAGTCAGTTCAGCTGATGGTGATTTCTGCAGGTGAAATATGTTGGGTATGCTGCCATCTAGTGGTGCATTAGTTGAAATGCAGCAAACAATATTCCTCAATTTGTTGTAAATACTCAGTTTTATTCAAACAGACAGTAAACATTCATAAAGTGTCTGACTCAACATTTCCTCCCTGACTGATCAGATGTTTTAGATTGAAACTATTTAAGGCACAAGTAACTCTTCAACTACTTCTCTGTGAAATTTACAGCCAGTCCACATACACACTTTTCAAACTGCATCCATGTTGTACAAACACACACTCTCACACAGTTTGCATTTTAACAACATTTTCAACAAAAGGAGAGTTAGTGCATATAACAGCTTTGACCCTGGTTAGTTATTAATGCCAGATGATGTATTAAAGGCTCAGGATGCTTTTAAGCAATTTTATGCCGTCAGTTTTCATAAAGTAACAAGAATGCCTTCAAAATAAAACTACTTCTGAGTGTGAATATTTTTTTAATTTATGAAATAATCGCTCTAGGACGACAAAGTAACTCTAAAGTAGGACAATATAGCCTAAAGCTGCGGACAAGAGTTTTTCGCCCAGCCTTGAATGCAATGATTCGCACAATGTCTTGAATCCTCTTGCCTTTAAGCGTGTTGGTGAACATAATATGACTTAACCCTTAATGCCCGACCCACATCTTGCATATCAATCAAGTTTAAGGTGCCATGTCCACTGCCTCTATTCAAACTCAATGTGATTCAGCTTCCTCAGCACAGAAATGCCCTCAGAGTCTGCTGACTTTTGTTGCAGCACTCTCAGTTGAAAATAATTCAACTTTTGTAACTACGCCGCTCTCATCAAATTATCATTAAAGGCCCTGTGAGGAGTTTTTACCTGGCTGAGAAACAGACTGAAACTGATACTGATGCCTCTTTATGACCCTCAAAAGCAAACAAGACCATCTACAACAACACTGACACCTTCTCTGTTGTCATTTTAATGTCTAAAACCGCTCTGAGGGGGTAGGTGTCAGAACAGATGATTGACATCTCGCTTTAGAAACACCCTTTTTTGGCTGTTTTCATTGCAAATAATCACATTGTAAGATAAGTCTAAATGTTAAAAGACAACAGGATGAGGTTATTGCCTGAAGACAATTATTTTGCATGTACAGGACAAGAGATAAGAGGTATCACTTTGTCCACAAGGGGGCGCCAGAATCGATACAAGCTTAGAGTTCCTTTCAGCAGCTTTAAAGTCACTTCTTCATCACCGACCAATCAGAATCAAGGAGGGGTGAGACTTCTTGAATAAACTTTGTGAGCAACAACCGCGGAGGTCCGTATGGAGGAGAAAAGATATCACACTTGTTTTTTCGAGGTACAATTTAAAAGTTTAGAGCTGCTGCTAACGCTCTGACACGATTTCTATCAACAGGTTTTACAGTTTCTTGTTGAAATGCAGTTGAATGAAAGCAAGTATTAAGCATACAGAGGAATTCCACCTACCTGTGCAATCAAATTTAAAACTGACCTGACAGTCACGAATTAGGGAAGCAGAAGTGCCGGAGGACGACTTTCGGAACACAGCAACAGTAAAGGTGAGAGGAGCTCTGAAATTGAGGTCGTGGGCGCTCAGAGCACAAAAAAGGCGGCAGAGGACACGGCACCTTAACAAACAAAAAGGATGTTGAATGACTCTGTGCCTGAGTCCATCCCTCTCTGTTCTACTTCTCAAACTCCTCATGGTAACTTTCTGCTGAGTAACAGAACTAGCCAGGACACATTCCCCTTTGAAGGAGCAGCTGCCGGTTAAATAAAGGGAAAGATGCGTTTCTTAACAATGTAGAGAACAGTGGCAAAGAAAAGAGCCAGAGCGAGGAAGATGAGCAGCTTATCCGTGAGCTCCCGCCGGTTGTACTTGAGGATCAGTTTCCTCCCCAGGTGGATGGTTCCCGTCATGTTCCTAAATTCCTCGTTGGTTTCCAGCACGGTCCTGGAGGAGGTCGCTGCAGAGAGGAAGAAGAAGAGGAGGAGATAAATGAAACTGAAAGGAAACTTTTGTGCATAAACTAAAAGGGAAAAACACAAACATCTTTTTACCCAGTGAGCCAATGGTGTCATCGCTTTGGTTCACCTGCTCAGCCATCATCCTGCTGATGGACATCAGGCTCTCCGTGATATTGCTGCTGGTTTCCACGAGGCTTTCTTTAGTCGCTTTCCTGAGAAACAAAACACAAAAAAACATACAGTGAATCAGTGAACAGACAGTTGGCTTCATCCAGCAGATTAACACTGGTGTTTGGTTTCAGGTGTTATTCTTCAATGTACAGTCTCAGCAGATGTGTGTCTAACATGAGTCTGGTCCTGCTGGAGGTTTCTGCCTGTTAAAGGAAGTTTGTCCTTGCCACTGTAACTTGCTAAATGCTGCAAAGTGCTCTGCTCATGGTGGATTAAGATGAGATCAGACTGAGTCCTGTCTGTAAGATGAGACTGGATCTGATCCTGTCTTGATGTTGGGTCAACTAACCTCTGTCTGATGTTCGTGCTTTCTGGTCCATGCAGCAGCTCCTCTTTCTCCATGTTGTCTATCGCCAGTTTACAGGCGAGGTTAGCTTTCCTCCACGCCGTCTGGTTACTGGAATTAACAGAACAATAAATAAAAACACAGAAACATACTTTAGGAACTGAAGCTTCTTTAGCTTTAGCTAGTGATTTGTTAGGTCTTTTAATACAGATGTTTTTAAAAAGATGTTAAACACTGTCATTGACTGAATTGATGATTTCTGTTTGCATGTATGTAAGTGTTCGTCCACGCACCTCAACATCTGCCTTCGCTGGCTCTCCGTCTCTGCTTGGATGGCCTGTCTGTCCATCTCTCTGTCCTGTTCTCTCGCCATTTGCTCCAGATCCTGTCGGCATCACGTCACATCAAATTTAACCGTTTGATCACCAGCAGATGAATCAGTCAAATACGACACAGTACGTTTAACTTGAGGACTGACCTGGATCCTGAGTCTGAGTTTGATGAACTTGTCTTTCACCTGGGAGTTGAATTCCATGAGTGCTGAGTGAGGTCCAGGACAATCCCTGATGTCCTGCAGGTATCACAGAGAGACAGATACAGATTGAAATTCAATGAATCAATAATCACTTAACGCTGATCAGATTCTACATTTGGGGTTTGTCAAAACACTATTGATTAAA